>NW_011494637.1:1810203-1816179 GCF_000754665.1 Bison bison bison | reverse complement strand
GTGTATATACACAGACATCATACATGTGTATATGAGTGTTAGTCACTGAGTCGTGTCCAACCTTTTGAGACTCCACAAACTATCCAGTCCATGGGATTCTCCAGACTGGAGTACTGGAGGGGGTAGCTTTTCCCTTCTCCAGGGGATCTTCCCAACCCAGTGATCGAACCCAGCTCTCTCGCATTGCAGGCGGATTCTTTACCAGCTGAGCCATCAGGGGAAGCTCAAGGACCTGTAGCCGGCAGTAAATATTTGTTGAGCTTAACTGGGGGGCAGGAGATGGACAAGAAAGGAGTCGGCAAGAGCCTGCAGTGGAATCAGACAAGTTGTCTGATTCCACTGCAGGCTCCAAGGTCAAGGGGAGAACCTCCCCACACGGCTGGACCTCCCGCCAGGCTCCCACCGAGGGCCAGCATCCACTCCACTGTGTCCTCTACAGTTCTAGCTCTTAAAGAGGTTGGTACATAAATGAATGCCTGTGGACCGTGAGGCTAAGAAAGACCCAGTTGTGAAACTATTGGTAGTTTAGATTTCCTGACTCCTCTCAAAATTTATATGTACTATTGTGCGCATGGACTCTAAGGAAGTGGAAAATGAGTTTCACTAATTTTATTAAAGTATTCATTTCTTTTAACCCCCTAAGGCTGCTTTAAAAGTATTTTCCCATACATTTCTGTCCCTTTAACTTTCCTTATAATTATTTTCCAAATGATAAGGAAAGAAATAATAAATATCATTTATGGAAAAGTCATTCTGTACAGAACATTTGAAAGCCTGCTCACAGGAGGGTTAGGAATGTTTGGAGAGAACCCAGTGGACAGGAAACTGTGGAAGGGTGGGGCCCACCTTCTGCTGATCCTGCCGGGGCTCCGGCTTCGGGGAGATGGGACTGGGCCGGATCCGGGTATCAGGGTGCTCAAGAGAGCAGGTGAAGCGGGGCGTCCCAGCGCAGGGACGTGTAAGAACAGGGTGATGGTCCGTCCCAGGTTTAGCCGGGAACAGCCCGTGTCCTGGGAAACTTTTCAGTCCCGAGCAAACTGGGACGGTGAGCCACCCTATGCAAGAGTTATTCAAAACAGGGATCAAAAAAGAATGTTCTAGCCAGAGAGGTTTTCAGCAGTCATTGATTCACCCGTTATCATTATTATCTCACTTTGAGCCCTGGAAGGCTAAAATTTGACCTTGCTTAGAGAAAGGGCTCTCGCCACAGTTCTATCAATACATCTGGAATGCTGCTCAGGAAATTCAATCCTTCTGCCTCTCCTACTCAGGGCTGTGTGTTGTTCGGAAAGTATGCGTGAACTTGGAAGTATGTGGCACGTGCCCACGTTCATACCCTCGGTGTTTTGAGCCCAAGGTCAATGCTGTTGCCTTAGAGTGAGGTCAGGCAAGCGTCATAGATCACGGGATCGCACGTCTCGTGGACACGGGGCCAGGTGCGTGTGCGCTGCTGGGGGACACCCTCTGCCCCAGTGTCTGCTTTGCTCTGAGAAACCCTCTTCTCGGGTGATGCCAGAGGTTCCAGGGAGCTAGCAGGCTCAGGACTTTTCCTTTCCCATACTGGAAAAAACATAGTTGTCTCATCTTTTTTCCATTTTTTAAAAATAAAAACTACATGTAGACTCAGAAGTGGAAACAAATGAAGATGAGTACAGAATTCCCCTGGTTCTTAGTCTGTATCGAAGCAAATCTCTTTCTTTTTTCTCTTGCAAGCACCAACATCTCTGATAACATTTCAATATTAAAAATGATCACTGTCATTTTTCGTTATTTAATGGCCTAACGTTTTGTGTCCTTAGGCAAGTTTCTCAGAAAGACGCACTCACTATGATGCCACTTAATAAGAATTGGAATGTATAGACATTACTATCTGCAGGAACATAGTAGGGCTTCCCTGGTGGCTCAGACAGTAAAATATCTGTCTGCAATGCAGGAGACCCAGGTTCGATCCCTAGGTTGGAAAGATGCCCTGGATAAGGGAATGGCAACCCACTCCAGTATTCTTGCCTGGAGAATCCCATGGACAGAGGAGCCTGGCGGGCTGCAGTCCATACGGTTGTAAAGAGTCGGACACAACTGAAATGACTTAGCATGCACACACCCATTCCAGTATTACGGCTTGGAGAATTCCATGGTCAGAGGTGCTTGGCAGGCTACAGTCCATGGGGTCGCAAAGAGTTGGGTACGAGTGAGTGACTAACCACACACAGGAATATAGTGATATAGATACATACTACCTCTAATCCATATGTGTCCCCAGATGTATAATACATGTGTGTATAAATGTATCTATACATCTCTGTGTGCGAACATATGTATATACTTATGAATGGACATGCCACGTAACAAGCTCAAGAATCACACGTGACGGTGATCAGCGTGGAGCAAAAGAGGAGATGGGTGCTAGGAGCAGTTCAGATGAGAGCTAACTCATGCACCCTTCCGTAACGACCTTTCAGTCTGGCCACGGTCTCTATGCCCCTGCCCCCACACTGGGCACCTCTCTTCCCCAAGATGGTATCAGGTGCCAGTGAGGCCCCAGGCTTGACAGTCCAGGGTGAGTCCTTCCAGGCTACACTGCCTGGGCTTGAACCTTGGACCTGCCACTATCGCCCTGTGCAGCCACCACCTGGATCTTTATTCCCTCGGTGCCTCAGTTTCCCTATCATTTCCTTTATCAGGCTGTTATAAACACTTACCATTTCTTTTATAAGATTGCTGTAAACCCTTATTTCCTTTATAAGGTTGCTATAAACACTTTACAGCGCTACTTTTCATTTAGAATGTGGCTGACACAAACTCTTCGATGGAAGGTCTTCTGATGACAGTGAATTAGAATTGCTGGTTCTGACTGTCAGGAGGACCAGACTGTAATTTAGTCGAGGGCAGGAAACCTCTCAAGAGTCTTAATTCTTCAAGCACTCAGAACCAAGTGCATTTAACACTATTGGGTGCAATTATTTATTCCTTCAACATAGTTATTAAGCTGTTGTTACCGCCAGACAGGGTGGCAGATGCCGGGTCTCCCCTAGTGAGCCTGGCACACACAACTCCAGCAGTAAACTGATTAGGAACGTGGGTGCTGGTACCACACTGCCTTGATGTGAGTCTTGGCTCCAATCCCCACCGTGCGACCTTGGGTAAGTTACTTAACATCTCTGTGCCTCACTTTCATCGTTTGTAAAGTGAGGACAACTATTCCATCCACTTCACAGAGCTGTGTGAGTCCTGGCTCCAATCCCCACCGTGCGACCTTGGGTAAGTTACTTAACATCTCTGTGCCTCACTTTCATCGTTTGTAAAGTGAGGACAACTATTCCATCCACTTCACAGAGCTGTGAGAATTACTGGATAAGTCATACAAGTACATGTAAGAAGAGGAAGGGAGCTCACAGCAAGTGCCTGGCGAGTGCTACGATAGTGAAGATTGTGCCGCGATTTGTTTATTACCATCTAGATATTTGATGGGCATCCAGGTGGGCAGTAGAGGTAAAGAACCCACCTACAGTGCAGGAGATGCAGGTTTGATTCCTGGGTTGGGAAGATCCCCTGGAGAAGGAAATGGTAACCCACTCCAGTATTCTTGCCTAGTGAATCCCAAGGTCAAAGAAGCCTGATGGGCTATAGTTCATGGGATTGCAAAGAGCTGGACACAACTGAGCATACATATTCAGATATTTGACACTGTGTTTTGAATGAATATTTCTATCTTACTGAGCCATCTTGACATATTAGCCAAAATTTTTTTTCACAAGCAAAACAGGTAGTGTGAATTACACCAAAAATCTGAAAATCACTTTCATGAATAAATAGCTCCTCTTATCTGGTTAAAACATGTGCTACATTGAAAGATCAGATTAGAATGGCTATTTCAGTAAGGATGATATGTTACCGGATACAAGCTTTTACAGTAATTACACTCTCCCTCAAGATATTAGCAAACATAAGCATGGAAAAGGAGAGAGTCATACAGAAAATTCATACCTAGACACCTCTTCTTCTACAGAAATACTAACATCTTCTATCCTTGTGCTGTAAGTTTCAAAATGCCTTATGTGACCTCACAACTTTGAATTTTTTTATTTGTGCATCTCACATGAACTGGAGAGCTACTATTTTTAATTCTATTTGGATGGGGCTAGTTCCATGTTCCTTTGAAAGATAAGATAGCCCTTGCTCTGAATCATTCCCTTAAAATGGAAGATAAAGAGAAAATTTAAAATAAGAATAGAAAATAGCCACCAGTTTCATAAGGACAGAGGTGAATGGAACTCTTATTTTGATGATACACCTCTAGACAAAAGCATTTACAGATGGGTATTTTTTTTCTCCTTTATAGTCAAAGGAGATTTCAAAATAGACTTGTACAGCTGAAAAGACCAAAAATGTTCACATAGATGAGAACTGATCAGCACTCATGGAAAAGCAGCTCTAACTGCATTTGAAGGGAAGATTTCTTACCGTGAAAAGATTAAATACCCACTAATGAGAGATGTATTTCTTTTTCTCTGGTGGGAGGAAAACTACGTTGACGACTTAAGATTCAGGTTTTTAAAGTTCAGTAAAATAGTCACAAATTCAACTTAGGTTTTCTCTCCCAGTTTTCTCCCTTCCTCGTCTTTCCCATTTATATATTCTATAATTTATCCATCTGCCAAAACATCTTTCTATCTGTCTGCCTGTCTGTACACCTGTCTGCCTGTCTGTACACCTGCGATAGCCTGGCTATGTCTGTCTATGGATCTGTCTCTATCATTAAAGAAGCACAGGAAGGTTAAAATGGCAGGCGTGAAGGCCTCTGAGCGTTTGACAGTGAAGTTTTTCTTAAAATAATTCTCCTCAGCCCTCGAGGTCACCTGTCGTACTGGCGTAATTGTCACTTACCATAAAAAGTGTACTTCCAGGCAACAGGAGGGAAACATCCCGTGGAGCAGAAGGAACTTACAGGGCAATGAAAAGACTGTGTAGTAAGGACATGTGGAGAGCAGGGCCGATCAACACCCTTCCTCATTGGACACATAGATCTCAGGGTGGAATTTATTACAGAAGTGCAACAAAACCCAAGAGACAGTCTCAGCAGCGTGGATGGCGTGGTGCGTGTGGTTAGAGAGCAACGCTCTCTTTGGATTGAAGGGCTTAAAGATTAGGTTGTGACTTCAGGAATGAGAAAGGAATGACTGGCCCGTGCAATCTGGAGTCAATTACAGGGAAAGATGAAAAGAGTCACATGTCAGTCACCCAAGTGGGGCCCTAGATACCGTTTCTATTGTGCTTTGACGGTCACCTTTGAAGCGCTGCCTCGTTTTGGGCATCGTGCGGGCTGAGGTTCAGCAGAAATGGGCTCCCGGAGGAGGCTGACTCCAAATCGAGGCGTGAGTCGGCGAGGATGGGTGTCGGGAGGGGAGGCTCGCGGTAGGACACGGGCCGCAGCCTGCAGACACTGACTTAGAAGAGACACACCCTCCACACGCGTTGGCGACAAGCGAGTGTCGGTCCAGGGGGGAGGGTGCCGACGGAGGAGGTAGAGAGGGAGCGGAGAAGCAGAGAAAAGAGGACACGGAAACAGAGAGAAAGAGGCCCAGAATGCTGGGTTCTGATTGGTCAGCCTGGATTCCCTGAGCCAAGCAGGCGTGCGCATCTTAATTTCCAAGACTCACTTGCTGGAATACTTGGACACTGATGCCTTCACAAATAGGCTACTTGGATGAGTGGAGCAACAGTGGGCTTAAAAAAAAAAAAAAAAAAGCTGGCCTCTTTGGTATAGGTATGCGTCTATGACGACCAAACAGTGGGCAAACTCGGGCCGTCCGCCATCCAGGCCAAAGAAACACCAGCAGCAGCGGCCCTGGGCACCCTGCACCCCGAGTGATGGGCAGGCAGCACCCCAAAACTGGAGAACCGCCAGCCTGGAGGTCCCCGGGAGTCCCCGGGGGCCCTGCCGTGGGACAGAAAGACTGAAATAAAGACTAAGATATG
>NW_011494637.1:1779499-1810103 GCF_000754665.1 Bison bison bison | reverse complement strand
GAGGGAGGGAGGGAGAGAGATACTAAAAAACCAGGTTCTGGGACACCGGAAATAAAATTGCAGCCCATTATGGACGTCAGCTATGGCATCTCTATAGAAAAAAAGGGTAAAGCTGACACCTTAAAGGAAGTGCAGTTGGAAGCGGAATTCCCATCCCAGGTGGCCTTGCTAGTTGTCCTGGAGAAGGGAATGGCAACCCACTCCAGTATTCTTGCCTGGAGAATCCCCATGGACAGAGCAGCCTGGAGGGCTACAGTCCAGGGGGTCGCAAGAGTGAGACACAACTTAGCAAGTAAACCACCACCACCACCAGCTGTCCAACCTGACCAGTATTAAGAAACGGTCTGCTAATCCAACATGGATTTGAGAAAGTCTCTGAGTTATTTAAACATATTTAGAATACCCACAACATTTACAGTACATTTTAATATGAAATATGTTAGTGATGTTTTCAAAATACGATATGTGCTGGTACAAGGTTTAACTTGTAACGACTATGCAAATTAAAAAAAAAAAAGTATCCTTGAGGAAAAGTCATCAAATTAAACAACACAAAGTTATAAAACTGAAATTCCTCAGCTGAAAGCCCACGTGTCCGTGTCTCTGTTTGGAGTTCTCCTCGTCGGTTCTCAGGGACAAGTTCATTTTGCACTTTTCAGATGCGGTATCTTATTCCTAAGCATTGTCTGTCTCAGAATCCTTGGGGAGAACTGCCTTGTTAATGGTTTTCCATACTTTATATGAGAATTTAGGGCAATCCAAGTTGAAAAATGTAAAAGTACTGACTCTGACCTTGACTCCTCACACTGTCTCCAAAGTTTAAAGCAGCCCTTGAAAACAAATCGAGAACAAAACCGGGGCGCTTCCCTCTAGGCGTCTGAAAGACTGACGATCATTTTTATCTCCTCAATCTAAGTGAAGCCTTGTGGAGACGGTTGGAGCAGCATAATGTGTACTCTAATTTGATATTCATAAACAATATAAAGTGGCACATTAAGACTTCTCTTAGACTCCACCACCAACTTAAAAAAAATGAATATTTCAAAAGTGCCCCGAAGTTACATGGGCAGAATGGGCAGAAAATGTATTTTATTTTTTGTTATAAGGATTTATTTGAATTAAAGCCTCTCAATGTCATATCAAGCAATGTTGTCAGTTTTTAAACTAGGAAAAACAAAGAGTTTCCATTTATTATGTGAAAAAAACAAAAAGATTGTTTTTCTCTCTCCCAGGCTTTGGGATCAGGTTTGTGAATTGCAGAAGAGGAAGAAATCTTGGGCATTTGGAAAAATGCAGATCCCAGGAGAGGAGAAGTGTGTCAGATCCTTTCTATAGCTGGAAGTTGACTGACAGTCACCTGCTGCAGAAAGGTACAGATGTTTGCGCCTGTCTAACTTCCTGACAAATGCGCCCAGCACAGCTGACCTGGGAACCAACAGGCATAACCACTCTCCTAAAAGGGTATAAACACATACTAAAATAAAATACATTTTCATCAAGTCTAAACATAGCTCCACGTAAGCCATTCGTGCTGGAGAAACCTAGCTTTATATACCATAATAAAAATCTATTTAAAATGAAATAAACACCTTAATTCATGCTCGTCTTGAGACACACGTACCAAAGTTTAAATGTTGAAAAACGAGGCAATAAAGACATTTTTATGGTTGATAACAAACTACAAATTTGTCTGGGGAAAATAATCATTCAGTGTTTGACAAAAGAGCTGTGATAAGAGATAAAGAACACAGTATTCACTGTCTAAAGAACCAGGGAGGGGAATACAGCTTGTCCCAATCCCACATTTTCAACTATGTGTGCTATGATTACAGTTATAAACAATGGATACTGTGTCAGCGAGGAGAAAAACAAACAATAGGTCTTTTTCTGAAAGTATCTGTAGGAAGAACATACAAGCCAGTCAACAAGGGAACAGAAATAATCCTTGTTTTCTCTGTAAAAATAATACTTTAAGATTCATCTGCAAGAATGTTGGTATTCTTTTCCACTGTGTTTTATTTTCTTTCATTCACTATAGACTTTTTCCCAACTTGCACCTGGTTTGACCAGCAGTCAGCTGGCCTCTGAGGAGTCTCCCTGTGTCTTTCCTACACCTCCCCGCCAGAGACGGTCGCCAGCTGCACAACTGTGCTTTCTTTAGTTATAAAAGCCAGCTTGTGACATCCTTTGCTTGATTCAGTTAAAAACTGAATTAAATGAAATCAATTCAACAAATACCCCTCCCCAGTGCTTACTGCATTGAAGGCACTGCTGATTTGGGAGGAGATACGTGGAGAGAGACACAGACTTCAAGAAGCTTACAGTCTATTTTGGGGTGTAAGACAGGCCTAAGATAAAGCAAGACAGAGTGTATGTTTTGTAAGGGAGACAGCGATGACCTGTCTCATCAGTTTAGAGGAAAAGAGACAGATGGGAATGTTGCTGGACAAGAAAAGGGGTCACCTGAGGCTGACCTCCAAGCACAGAGGGCTTTGCGGTTTGAGGCGGGAGTGGGGAGAAGGTGGCCTTCTGTCGACGGACCGAGCCAGAGCCAAATACAGAGGGCGGGCCACAGAGGAGTCCCTGAGAATGAATGGAGCCCAGGGTGCCTGTCTGAGACGGATGAGGGTATAAGTGAGGATGACGCATCAAATCCTAGATGTAAGCATCCTTCTGAAGGACCTGAGCATCTACCGTCTAGAGAGGACCTGCCTCAGGCCAAAGAGGGGAAGGGAGTTCCCACGGGTAATGGTACAGTGAGTGGCTAGGGGCAGAGGGCAGGGTGGAAGCGGGGCATGGCCCTCCAGATGGGGGGACCCAGGCATCCGAGACAGGAGGTTGGGGGTGCACCAGGCAGAGGAGAAGAGGCAGAACAAGGAGACGTGGGTGTCAAAGAAAGGGGGCTTTGCACAAGACAAAGACTTCTGCCCAGTTTTAGGTGTCTGTTCGGACACAAATTTGCTGAGGTTCTCTTAAATGGAGAGGTTGGTTTGTTCTCATTAACTTTTATTGGGCTTCCAGGTGTTGCACTAGTGAAGAATCCTGCCAGTGCAGGAGATTCGAGAGAGGCAGGCTCGATTCCTGGCTCAGTTCCAGAAGATCCCCTGTAGTTGAAATGGCAACCTGCTCTAGTATTCTTGCCTGGGAAATCCCATGGACCAAGGAAGCTGGTGGGCTACAGTCCATGGGGTCGAAAAGAGTTGACTGGACTGAGCACACACACACAGACACACACAACCTCTATTCTTGCTAATACTTCTGACCTTTGAAATCCAATCAGAATAAAAGTAGAAACTAGATCATTTCACTTTTTCTAAGAAAAGAAATTCCCATTTCATAAGAAAATACATTCTTTCAAAGTCCCTTGTGCTGTTCTTCTGATAATTTTCAGATACGTAGTTAACCTTCAGAATTACTTCAGTGCCTTGGGCTCTTTGCTTCAGAACCCAAGAGCCTCCCTGTGGGGCCTGTCTGAACATTTGAGTCTACTGCCACTCTTTGCGTCAACCAGATTGCTCCTTAATCTGTATTTTAGCTTTAGAAACCTAACACTGAGACATTTGGCTTAAGACAAACTATTGCTGGATGGGTCCCACCTTCATGACTGTTCTCTGAAGAATAAATATCCAGGCACAGATTAGGGACATTGAGTTAGCTGAAGTATGTTTATCCCTTCATGTGAAATTATACTATTTTAAGCAAGTTGTTTTGGTGCCTGTTGTTGTTGTTTTAGTTGCTAAGTCATGTCTAACTCTTTGCAACCCCATGAACTGTAGCCCACTAGGCTCCTCTGTACATTGGATTTCCCAGGCAAGAATACTGGAGTGGGTTGCCATTTCCTCCTCCAGGGGACCTTCCCAACCCAGGGATGGAATTCGAGTCTCCTGCATTGGCAGGCAGATTCTTTGCCACTGAGCCACCTGGGAAGCCCCTTTTTGGCTCCTAATAGGCTACTAATGAGTCATTGCTGATAAAGTTTACAGATTAAAGACCTTCTGTTAAGATGGCAATGAGATATTTTTCTTGATGTTGTTTAAGTGCTGCACTCAATATGCCAGCAAATTTGGAAAACTCAACAGTGACCACAGGACTAGAAAAGGTCAGTTTTCATTGCAATCCTAAAGAAAGGCAATGCCAAAAAATGCTCAAACTACTGCACAATTGCACTCATCTCACACACTAGCAAGGTAATGTGGAAAATTCTCCAAACTAGGTTTCAACAGTATGTGAACCAAGAACCTCCAGATGTTCAAACTGGATTTAGAAAAGACAGAGGAACCAGAGATCAAATTGCCAACATCCATTGGATCACAGGAAAAGCAAGAGAATTCCAGAAAAACATCTACTTCTTCTTCATTGACTATGCTAAAGTCTTTGACTGTGTGGATCACAACAAACTATAGAAAATTCTTAAAGAGATGGGAATACCAGACCACCGTACCTGCCTCCTGAGAAATCTGTATGCAGGTCAAGAAGCAACAGTTAGAACTGGACATGGAACAATGGACTGGTTCCAAATTGGGAAAGGAGTACATCAATATATAAAACTGTATATTGTCACCTTGCTTACTTAATTTATATGCAGAGTACATCATGAAAAATGTCAGACTAGATGAAGCACAAGTTGGAATCAAGATTGCCAGGAGAAATATCCATAACCTCAGATATTTATTGAGGCTAATATATATCAATTATAAACTCAGGTGACAACACCCTTATGGCAGAAAGCAAAGAGGAGCTAAAGAGCCTCTTGATGAAAGTGAAAGAGGAGAGTGAAAAAGCTGGCTTAAATAAAACTCAACATTCAGAAAACTAAGATCATGGCATCCGATCCCATCACTTCATGGCAAATAGATGGGGAAACAATGGAAATACTGACAGACTTTATTTTCTTGGGCTCCAAAATCACTGCAGATGGTAACTGCAGCCATGAAATTAAAAGATGCTTGCTCCTTGGAAGAAAAGCTATGACTAACCTAGACAGCATATTAAAAAGCAGAGACATTACTTTGCCAACAAAGTCAGTCTAGTCAAAGCTATGGTTCTTCTAGTAGTCACGTATGGATGTGAGAGTTGGGCTATAAAGAAAGCTGAGCGTAGAAGAACTGATGCTTTCGAACTGTGGTGTTGGAGAAGACTCTTGAGAGCCCCTTGGACTGCAAGGAGATCAAACCAGTCAATCCTAAAGGAAATCAGTCCTGAACATTCATTGGAAGGAATGATGTTGAAGCTGAAACTCCATACTTTGGCCACCCGATGCAAAGAACTGACTCATTGGGAAAGACCCTGATGCTGGGAAGGACTGAAGGTGGGAGGAGAAGGGGACAACAGAGGATGAGATGGTTGGATGGCATCACGGACTCAATGGACATGAGTTTGAGCACGCTCCGAGAGTTGGTGATGGACAGGGAGGCCTGGCGTGCTGCAGTCCATGGGGTCGCAAAGAGTTGGACACAACTGAGAGACTGAACTGTACTGAGAAGGGAAAATTAATGCAATCCAGACAGGTTGCATTATTAAGATCTGCATTAGAAACCTACTTTCTTCTATTGTTGATTGACCCTGTCTACTTGGGGGAATCTTATTTTGGATTCTGTTATTTCTACCTTTTACAAACCAACTACACAGCTTTTGCAATGCTACCGGACAGAACTTGCAAAAATAAGCAACAGGCCACGTGGGAGTCCGGCCGCGCAAGCATTAACTGAGCATGTCCTGGGTGACCAGGGCGTCAGCATTTGCATCAACCTGGGCCATGAATGCAAGCCCTTGTCAGTCATGGGTGCTAGGCGCATGGCACAGGGAGCGGTCGCCTTTCTCTTGATGCTGATGGCTTGACAGCTGCATTTACACACTTTCACAAAACTCATTTGCATCTTTTCCCAAAGAAACAAAAATGGAGTTAGCTTGTTGAGGGGTTACGAGGTAAAACTTCCTAGCAGAAAATGAAAGGGGAAAGTCACTGTCTCATGGAAAAGGGACGCGGGCGAGACCAGCAGTCTGGAAACTCAAAGTGCAGACTGAAACCCTTGCTACAATGTGTAACTGGAAAGGACCTCCAGTCCTTAAAGCTACCAGATAATGCATGGCAGGATGTAAAACATCCAGTCCACTTCTGTTATTCTCCAGTCGATTACGCAACACTCACCTGGGCAGCCGTCGCTACTTCTCTTTCTTCCCATTGGTCTATGCAGTGATTCTCAGAACACTGTGTTAAGGCTAAATGTTCACTTACAGAATCATGTTGCTTGAAGCCAGAAGTAATCACTACAGCTATTATGCACTTGTGAGTGCTTATCAGTTCATCTCGTGCCTGCCTCCTCTTCAACAAAACCATGTAAGACAGAGAACTTGCTGGTACAGATGATGCTTTCTTTGATCATACAAAGGGGCTTTATGCAGGAATTATAAATCTCCACTTTAATTTGTTTTGGCAAAATGTTTTCTTCAGTGTCATTCCATTTCACTATCTTTGACTTTTTTTTCCTTTTTTTTTTTTTTTACAATTTCCTTTCATACTTTGTTAGACTAAAAAGGGCATGGTCTACTTCAAAGGACAGTCTGTTGGTTGCTTACAAGATGAATAAAACTGTAAAAGACATTTCTCAAGTTCTAGCATATATTCCTTAATCGTTCTTAGCAAATATGGACAAATGAATAACATTTGGAAGAATCCTCAGCTTTGTGCTGGATTTCCATAAAGGAATTCTTTCCCTGCGACTGAAGGACATCTGGATGGTGTTTTCTGGATTTCAGCCTCGACACAAGAACAACATACAAACTTAGATATGAACTAAATTGCAGATGCAACCACTGAGGGAATTCGGGTGCAGAATAGGTAACAAAAATGAAAAAAGATGAAGCCAAAGAAGGACTGAGTTAAATTCACCCATTCCAGTCCATTTGAGTTCGCTGATTCCTAGAATGTCAATGTTCACTCTTGCCATCTCTTGTTTGACCACTTCCAATTTGCCTTGATTCATGGACCTGACATTCCAGGTTCCTATGCAATATTGTTCTTTATAGCATCGGACCTTGCTTCTATCACCAGTCACATCCACAGCTGGGTGTTCTTTTTGCTTTGGCTCCATCCCTTCATTCTTTCTGGAGTTATTTCTCCACTGATCTCCAGTAGCATACTGGGCACCTACTGACCTGCAGAGTTCCTCTTTCGGTATCCTATCATTTTGCCTTTTCATACTGTTCATGGGGTTCTCAAGGCAAGAACACTGAAGTGGTTTGCCAGTCCCTTCTCCAGTGGACCACATTCTGTCAGATCTCTCCACCATGACCCGCCTGTCTTGGGTGGCCCCACACGGCATGGCTTAGTTTCATTGAGTTAGACAAGGCTGTGGTCCTAGAGCAAGAGAGTTCCAGAAAAACATCTATTTTTGCTTTATTGACTATGCCAAAGCCTTTGACTGTGTGGATCACAATAAACTGTGGAAAATTCTGAAAGAGATGGGAATACCAGACCACCTGACCTGCCTCTTGAGAAATCTGTATGCAGGTCAGGAAGCAACAGTTAAAACTGGACATGGAACAACAGACTGGTTCCAAATAGGAAAAGGAGTACGTCAAGGCTGTATATTGTCACCCTGCTTATTTAACTTATATGCAGAGTACCTCATGAGAAATGCTGGACTGGAAGAAGCACAAGCTAGAATCAAGATTGTCGGGAGAAATATCAATCAGCTCAGATATGCAGATGACACCACTCTTATGGCAGAAAGTGAAGAGGAACTAAAAAGCCTCTTGATGAAAGGGAAAGAGGAGAGTGAAAAAGTTGGCTTAAAGCTCAACATTCAGAAAACGAAGATCATGGCATCCGGTCCCATCACTTCATGGGAAATAGATGGGGAAACAGTGGAAACAGTATCAGACTTTATTTTTTGGGGGGCTCCAAAATCACTGCAGATGGTGATTGCAGCCATGAAATTGAAAGACGTTTACTCCTTGGAAGGAAAGTTATTACCAACCTAGATAGCATATTCAAAGGCAGAGACATTACTTTGCCAACAAAGGTCCGTCTAGTCAAGGCTATGGTTTTTCCTGTGGTCATGTATGGATGTGAGAGTTGGACTGTGAAGAAGGCTGAGCACTGAAGAATTGATGCTTTTGAACTCTGGTGTTGGAGGAGACTCTTAAGAGTCCCTTGGACTGCAAGGAAATCCAACCAGTCCATTCTGAAGGAGATCAGCCCTGGGATTTCTTTGGAAGGAATGATGCTAAAGCTGAAACTCCAGGACTTTGGCCACCTCATGTGAAGAGTTGACTCATTGGAAAAGACTGATGCTGGGAGGGATTGGGGGCAGGAGGAGAAGGGGACGACAGAAGATGAGATAGCTGGATGGCATCACTGACTCAATGGACGTGAGTCTGAGTGAACTCCGGGAGTTGGTGATGGACAGGTAGGCCTGGCGTGCTGCGATTCATGGGGTCGCAAAAAGTTGGACACGACTGAGCAACTGAACTGAACTGAACTGAACTGAAGAAAGACTACGTAAAGAGAGGGAGGCTGCCCTTTAGGACCATAGAATCAAGGGCTCTTCACAATTCTAAGCTAGAGAGGACCTCTGAGTCTGCAGGCAACCCTGTTCCCAAGGGAGGGAGCTTCCAGACCTAAGCATTCGTGCCTGGCGACCCCATGGATTGTAGCCCAGCAGGTTCTTCTTTCCATGGAACTCTCCAGTCAAGAATACTGGAGTTGGTAAGCCATTCTGTTCTCTAGGGGATCTTCCTGACTCAGGGATTGAACTTGGATCTCCTGCATTGCAGGCAGATTCTTTACCATCTGAGCCACCAGGGAAGCCTTTATAAAGGAGGGGGCAGACTTAAAAATGGCATCGGATTAGACTTTTATCAAGGTTACCTCTAAGAGAGTCTGCTAGGCGTTCTATACCACAGCTTTGGTGGGTTAAATATATGTTCTTTGAGGCAGGGTTATTAGTCAGTCATTTTGATTAGGCGCAGATTGCTGGCATCAACTGTCATCAAAACAATTTATGCAAAAGCAAAGCAACTCAACACTGAGTAAACATTTGGTTAATGCTTACTATGTACAAGCCAAAGAAAATAATTATTTGGGAGAGATTTTCCGACAGAAAGGATGGTTGATTTAGGGCTGATCTCCCTGATGTTAAGGAGAAAGCCAGGGCTGTGCTTGGAGACTCGATTTGCAACAGATCACATAATTCCATTTAGAAAAGATTTTCAAATAAATGCATACATCCCCCCAATCTAGCTGGAACATGATGACTGAAATACTTTCTTCACCAAAGGAGCACTAGCAGGGGATTTTGTACCTGGAAAGGCAGTTGCACCGCAGTGTGAGGGTGCATTAACTAAGGAGGGGAGGGTGGAGTCTCAGCTAGGAGACTGTTAATAGTCCAGGAGAGAACTACAGTTAGGAGACCTATTTCACAGTCCAGGGGAGAGATAGGACCCATGCGAACGCGGGTGGGTAGGGGGAGCCAATGAAAAGAGCATGAGAGAGTCTGACCCAGGTGGAACCCCCAGGATGGAATGGATTGACTGGGTGAGGGGCTGAGGGCAGGGATGGCATCCAAGACAGCTCGGAGGTTCCAGCAGAGCTGACGGAGTGATTGTTTTTAATAAATGGGAGGCATGCAAAAGGAGGGATAAACATGGGAGCTAGACAGCGAAGATAATTTTGGCCATGCTGAGTTTGGGGGTGTCTAAAGTGCAGAGTCGGACACGACTGAGCGACTTCACTTTCACTCTTCACTTTCATGCACTGGAGAAGGAAATGGCAGCCCACTCCAGTGTTCTTGCCTGGAGAATCCCAAGGACGGGGGAGCCTGGTGGGCTGCTGTCTATGGGGTCGCACAGAGTTGGACACGACTGAAGCAATTTAGCAGCAGCAGCAGCAGCAGCAGCAAAGTGCAGTTGAAAACATGAGTTTGGTATTCAGGAGAGAACAGGCTTTTAGAAAAAGGTCCCGGGAGCCACGGACCTGGAAGTGCAATGGACGCCCCTGCCCCAGAGAGCGTGGACTGATGTGCTGAGAGCATCCGGACCGGGGCATGGCATGGGGAGGGGTCAGAGAGGCTGGGGGAGAGCGGGGAGGGGCAGGGTCACGCAGGATCTAGGGGGCAGTGCCCAGGCCCCCGGGACTGCTGCTCGACAGTCAGCATGGGAGCCAGTGTCCTGTGCCCGCCGACGGCGTGGGGACCCGGGCTGTTACACGCCTGCCACCTGTGCCAACCAGAGGCTGGAAGGAAGGGCCCCCTCCAGGTGGGGACCAGCGTGGTGCTTCATGGATATTCTCTGAATTGAACTGAATTCTAGCACACAGAATTGGAGCAGGGGGCTGCCAGTTTTGAGTCCATGACTTGGGGCTGGGGGGCCAAGGGGCTTGTCCCTCATCCCCTGGGCCAAAGCATGTGCCTCGGGGGACCCTCCCCACTGGCCATGAGATGCACTGTGCCCAGGCCAGGGTGGCAAGCGGTGGAGCAACGGAATCAACAGCCGCAAACTGTTAGTGAGATGATAAGACACAAGAGACCCGACTGGGGCACAAATGGGCCAAGAACAAATGGTCCCGGTCTGGACCACGCCACCTCTCAGGAAATTCCCTCCGGATTTGGGAGGGGTCTCACAGTGGAGCTGGCAGCATTTCACTCTCCAGCCATGGCTCTGGAGCTGGGGGTGTCCTGGGCGCACCCCACTCCCCAGGGCTGTGGCGGGGGCGGTGAGAGGCCGCAGATGGCCCTGAGGCGGCACAAAGCCCCCTGCGACGGGGGACTTCCATTCTGGGCAGAAGAGGGTAGATCGGAAAGCTCAGCACAGAAAGGGGTGCAACGACCAAGCTCCAGGCTAACCCGTTCACACGACCCCAAGCGCGGCCCCGTCCAGGATTCTAGAAGGCCACAGGCTGTTTCATGCTGAGGTTCCAGGGCCGGAAAGCTGGGGTGCGGGCTGAGCTGGGCTTAACAGGGCAGTCCTGTCGGTACTGAAGGACGCCTGCGAAAAGGGGAGGTGTTTCCAGTTTAAAAACTCGAGATTCCCCGCGGCGGCCCTGAACCGTCCTGGGACTTGGGATCCAGTCGTGCACACGGTGACTGGGGACCTCCACTCCTCCTTTGGCGTTTCGTTTTCTGTTCCAGGCCAGGCTGTCTCTGGCTTCACATTCTCAGTAAAAAAATCGACTGTGCCGAAGAGGAGGGCTGCGTCTTCTGCCTCGCCCTCTCTCCTGAGCCATGGGGGGCGCTGCAGAATGGGAGGGGGCCCTCCCCCGACTTTCTGGACCAAGCAAGCTAACTAAGGCTTGCTACTCTTGGCTTCTTCTGCTCACCCCTGCCTCTCTGGCTGCAGCCTCCCCCACCTTTCAGGTGTCAGGCCAGAAAACAAACCAGCTCTTCAGCCGCCTGCTGTGATTTCTGCGGCTGGTCCAGGTGCCGCGTCCCCACCGGGGCTGAGGGCGCCCCGCGGTCCCTGTCCCATCCTCCCATCCATGGGGTACGCTCGTCTGCAGCACCGTCTTTTCTCAGCTTTCCCTCTCTCCCTGCACCTCCAGGTGCCTCCACATGGGCTTTTTAATATTAATGCCCTCCGTCAGGCCGGCTTCTGTTTCCGTATCTTGCTGACCTCTCTTGTCTGGTGCTGAAGGACAGCAAGGCCTTATGAGACCCTGAATTTTAACTAGTCTCGGTCCGATGGATGTTTTGAGGAATTCATATTTATTAGTTTTTTTCCCTAAGAACTGTTTAGGAACTCACAGCGTCTGTACCACTTAGAACTTCCGGAAGCATTAAACCTGGGTGGCCAACGTCTGCGTGTGTGTCTGTGTGTGCGTGTGTCTGTGTGTGCGTCTGTTTCTTTGTGTGCGTGTGTCTCTGTGTGCGTGTGTCTCTGTGTGCATGTGTGTGGTGTGTGTGTGCACATGTGTGTGTCTGTGTGTGTGTGCACATGCTTGTATGTATGTGAATACTTCTTCCTACTCAGGCACCCAAAGCTCTTTGCCATGACTAACGAAATGTAACGGTTAAGAAGACTGTAGGGGATTATTTGCATACTACGGTTTTCTAGTAGTTTTTGTTCTAGTTTGATACTCAAAATTTCCCTGTAATTTGTTGTGGTGACAAGAAATGAATGGGAGGCAGGCTTCTCACGCTGGCACTGAGGAGGTATATGTAGGGAATTAGCATAAGCTGGAGCATTACAGAAATGATATATGTATAGGACTTCCTAGACACTTAAATTGAATAAGAAATGCGACTTCAAAATTTCCAGTTACTCAATGTTCTTTTTATCTATGAGTCTTGCATATTCGCACTGGGGTAAATTTCTTAAGAAACTGAGCAAGGAGCTAAATTTGCACATTGATTTTTGTCTTTTGTCTGCAGTTTAAGGCTAATTTAAAAGGATGGTGAGGAGACTCTATTTTCAACTGGCTGAGGTTCAATAGGAAAATAATAAAACATTGTTATAGCTAACTCTTTCACAGAGAAATTTTGGCAAAGCCAAACTTAATCCCATTCAACGTGCTCCAGTACAGCCAAAATACTGTTCCAGTGAGCAAGACACCCGTGAGACTGACAGGCTTCCTATGGTACCGGGATTTTTCTGTGTTTTATTTCAAACCAAATCAGCATTTCAAAGCTTTGAATTAAGAATGCAAAAAGGAAATATTTTATAATAAAATCAATAAAAGGCATGCAGTTTCATTAGAACTATCTTTTATCAGTAGCCTGCATTTTTCTAATTTCAGAAGTATATGTGATCACTTTAGATGTAGAAAATTACTCCATTTAATTATTCTTGCCATGAAGGTTTTGTAACGCTTTAGGAAGGTCTACTGATTAGCTTGAAAATCCTAATGAAAAGAGTTACTGTATAAGGCATCTCTTTGGGTGCAAATCAAGAAAGGGAAGTTTTAAGGGTATTTCTTTTCCTCTCTTTTCTTGTTTCTTTTTGAATGCTGCCCCTTCCAGCTAAGGTGACATTTAGACCCTCTGCTTCCTGCTGATGGAAGAGCTGACAGGAGGCTTTGGAGGGACACAGGAGGCTTTGGAGGGGTTCTCAAAACCAGCAGTGGAGACGCCTCTGTACACGTCACGCTTCATCTCCTGCTCCCGTTCCTAAACCACGGGGCATTGTGGAAGACTTCCCTCCAAGTGCCGTGGCACCCATTGTTCTCCGGGTGAAGCTAGTTGGTCACATCTCACCCATGCTTATGCCTGGCCCCCATGTGTCGCCACACTTGCCAGGCGCCGGCCCTCACCACCTGCATCTCCAGGTGGATCCTCTCAGGTCCAGCATCTTACTCAGTGTCCCCTGAACCATGAATCTAGCCTTATCTTCCAGATTGTTTTTCTGATCTTGGATGCCTTCCTACCTCATTCATCCACTCTTCACTCTCTCAACCAACATGGATGGTCACGCAGCACGGATCACGTTGTTTCAAAGCTGCATCTCCTAAGTATGAAGTCCCACTCATCCTTCAAGCTATGGGTCCTCCACAGCCTTCCTTAGCTTCAAAGGACCACTCTCTGCTCCTGGACTCAGGATCTGCCTTCCACTCCCCACCTGCTCAGCAAAGCTGGGGTCCCTGTTTGGCCTTAAAAGCATCAAATAAGACTGTACCCTGCAAATTAACTACCTCTGTGGCCCAGAACAAGTCAATTAGCAAGTTTCAGTTTCCTTACTGATAAAAATAGGGAGATCTATAGGTAATACCAGTGGGAGTTCTCTGTTTAGGTAAAGAACGATTATTTCATACCTATGTCAATGTTTAAGTAGGCATTTTATAAATTTTTAAATTAAATACTTCAAAATTCTTCTTTCCAATGAAGCCTGCTGAATGTAAGAGACCTGTGTTGAAGGTAGAGACCAGACTGAACAGCAGGAGCCTCTTTCTGGATGTATCACGGCTCCAGTGATTGTTTCAGCAATGTGGAAATTGGCAGGGATGGTTATCACAGTGGAAGGCAGTAGGACTCATCCACGGTCTTATATGGATTGACTTTGTAGACAGAAGGACGTTCCAAAGGCCAGTCTTGCACTGTGTTTTAACTGAGAACAGGGATAAAGTACAACAAACTATTAATTTAAGCAGGTGCTGGAGAAGACACTTGAGAGTCCTTTGGACAGCAAGGAGCTCAAACCAGTCAGTCCTAAAGGAAATCAACCCTGAATATTCACTGGAAGGACTGATGCTGAAACTGAAGCTCCAGTACTTTGGTCACCCGATGGGAAAAGTCAGCTCATTTGAAAAGGCCTTGATGCTGGGAAAGATTGAGGGCAGGAGGAGAAGGGGGCATCAGAGGGATGAGATGGCTGGATGGCCTCACCGACTCAATGGACATGAGTCTGAGCAAACTCTGAGAGATACTGATGGACAGGGAAGCCTGGCATGCTGCAGTCCATGAAGTCACAAAGAGTCAGACATGACTTAACTACTGAATAACAACAAAAAGTTTGAGACATCCTTAGTCACTTTTATCCTTCAGTCGCTTTTACGAACATGAATTTTCAGAAAGAGGTGAAAGCAATGAGTTCACTCATGGGTGGGAAGCAGGGGGCTCACTAACAGCAGAAAGGCAGAGGCTACTTCATGACTTAGATGGGAAACAAAGGGGCCTAGAAAAGTCTACCACCTTCAACGGAACCTACAAGAGGGACTGAGTGGATGTTAGCCCTAAGACTGTTCCTAGGTAACCTGAGCTGAAATTTGACCAAGAATTACTAAACCTCACCCAGAAGCAGTAAAGCTACAAGGATGGGAAGTGAACAGGCTCTTTGTTTTAGATCGACAGCAAGGCGGCCTCCAACAGCAGGCCGGGGCGCGCTGGCCCCGCTTCAGGGCGGCTCCCGTCAGCTCGAGCTGTGGCCGCACCTCCCTGGCCTTCGAGCCTCTGGCTCGCCACTGACCAGGTGGAACTCCAGTTTATTGTGCTGAGCACAGCACTTTTCTTCAGTGATGAAAGACATCTTCATAGCGACTGAGTGGCTAATGATGAAATACACCAACAAGGGAGATTACTGGCTAATAACGAAACGCTCTGTCTCGTTTGTAAAACAAACAAACAAATCTCTAAACAAGGGTTGGCTAAAGATGGACGTGCACTTTTTTGCCACCGCAAGCAAAGAATCTTCAATTCTCTTCCCCTCTCCCTGTACATATGTGGAACTCTTCCAGGGACACGTCCTTGGGTGGTGGCTGAAGGGAGGGGGGACAGCTGGCATGAGACACAGAGACTGGGAACAAGTTCACAGTGTTCATCTCTAGGGACCCACAGAATAATTGAGAATTGGCTCTTTCATCTCCGGCCTCTGCTCAGCTTTTTTTGCTGCCCCTGAGCCTCTGCTGTCCCCAAGTGGCCGTCCGGATCACTTAGCTGGCTGTGGAGATGCTATGTGCGTAGATAAAAGTTTGCCAGTGCTCCCTGTTAATAGGGCTGTATCGTGTACTCTTCATCTAAACCTAAATTTACAAAGCAGCCCACGGTGGGGGAGCGAGGTGGTCAGATATGCAGGTATCAGAGTCAGTCTGATTCGGTTTCAAGTCCTGGTGCCAACATCTACGAGCAACATGGCCGCAGGATCCCTCCACCGGGCATCCCTGAGCCCAACATTCAGCCCATGGTGACTGTAGCGACCCAATGCTGCTTTGACTTCTGGGGAAGGTTGCAAAGCCAAGTAGTCAGAGACATAGATTGAAGTCAGATGTGGTGGGACCGCACCCTAGCTCTGCTGTGTACAACCCTGTGCCCCTCGTTAAGGGCTGGAACCGCTTGAGTGCCAGCTTTCTGTATAAAACGGGAATTCAAACACTAATCCAGCAAAACGCACACAGCATTTGGCATATGATCATGGAGCGGTCACTCCGTGAGAGGCAGCAATTGTTGGTAATAGTTTGTAGACAATCTTTGAAGAAAGAATTGTGAAAATCTGATTTTCTGCACAATTTCAACCTAAAAACAGCACTATCTAAATAGTTGAACAACCAAGTAAGTTGCTCATGACAGTATAAGAAATCAAAGTGCTCAATGGTGATGATGCAAAAAAAACCTCTTGTAAACTCAATGACACTTGTTAGCAGTATTTTCCTGATCTATTTATTATAAGCTATGTGATTCCAATTCATTATTCAGCACCTGAGTATAAAAGTAAACCATGTCATCATGGCTGATACTAGTTAGTAGAAAATCTTGTGACAGCTTCATGATATTTCAATGAGTATACTTGTTGATAAACCCAAGATTTATTCTACCCAAACATAAAGACATATTTATCTTCATGAGCATCTCATTTTTCAGAAAGTACCAATCAGGTGAGTGACTCATTTCAAGCTGTCCACTGGGGAAGCAAATATGCCCAGGAAATGAGCAGTAAAAGTCAATCTTGAACAGAAAACTTCATTCCTTAATCAGAGATGCAGGTCAGATGGAAGAATGGGTGAAGAACAAGTGGAAACGGAACAAAACTGAAAATTGTGTGTGGCGTGGAAAGGAATACAGTACTTGGAGTTGATAACTGGGTAAGACAAGTGATTGCAAAGCCCGTTTTCTCTTTGGAAAGATCTCCTGAGGTCAGTCCCGCCACTGGATGGCTGGGACGGATCCTTTCAGCTCGCCGACCATCTGTTCAGTGCTCATCAGCATGTTGGGGGGCAGCACCCACCCCCCCAAACCCAGGCTGGCCGTCCCTGTCTGACAAAAGGAGGAGGCTTCAGGGATTCCATTTGTAAATAGATGGGCAGAATCAGATGCTATTTCAGGGCTCACACTGGGACACTGCAAGTAAAGAACTGTCAGATACGGTTCCCTGCCCTCAGGGAGCTTAGAGTCTAGACAGGAACTAGCTGAAAGCCCATGGCGTGCCAGGATAGCAACTGTGTAAGCTTGTTTTTCTTTCTTTCTTTTTTTTTTTTTTAAGAACACTAAACCAGGGGGCTGAGCCCAGGGTGCATGGGGTCTCTGGGCCACATGAGGAGTGGCCCAGCAAGTGGTGAGCACTGTAGGAGGTTAAGGCAGGGTTCTCCCTGTGCTTGCTCCCTTCCTTTGTCTCAGTTCCCTGGCAGGGACCCTGACGATTCACCTCTCCTCCAGATGCAGTGCCTGAGCTAAGATTAACAGGATATCAATGCAAACCGAGTTGCTGTGAAGCTCTTTACCATAAAGCACCTTCCCATTTCTATAAAAAAAAAAAAAAGAAAGAAACCTGCAGCTTAAAACTTAAGCTATTCCATTAATTCCCCAGGGGTAAGTCTCTGTGACTTATTTCATCAACCTGAAAATTCAACTCATAACAAATGAAGAGTAAAGACTTTAATTCTGTGAGAACAGAAGAAATTCGGCCTTTTTAAAGAGAGCGCTCTATCAACCCAAGTAGGAATTGTCACATGTAGTTTTATCAAAATTTGCTTGTACTACATGAGAGCTTTATCCTTGAGTGACAATTTGAAACACACCAGAGACACAGTTCCATGAAACGACCAATGATTACAGAATGCTGAAAATATTGTTGCTAATTCTTCCTTTTCTCTATGTTCTGTGTCTGTGGGATGGGTGTGGGGAAGATGACAAGCTGGGCATCCGCCCCAGGGAGCCTGGAGATAAGCCCATTCTTTTAATGCACAAATTTTGTTAATGTGCCTAACTATAAAGATTAGGTTTGCCTGCATATGATAGAAAACCCTAAATAATACTGGCTTAGGTAAGACAGATGTTTATTCTTTCTTGTGTCAGGAGGCACTCTGACTATTATGAAGTGCAAGAGCTCCAAAAGTCATTGGATAAGTGGACTTCTCATACTTTGGTACTTCACTTTCTTGCCTGTGTCTTCCATTGGGAGATTACCTCATAGCCCAATATGGCTGCTGCAGCCCCAGCCTTCTCATCTGAGTTCCAGGCTGCAGCAAAGGAAGGCAGGACAAGAGCTCTGCCCTCCTCAACTGAATGCCACACAGCACTTCTCTACCACTGGCCATAACTTATTCAACAGGCCCACACCAAAGCTGCAGGGGTGGCTGTGGATCTTGTCTTGCTTCTGAGGGCAGTGCCCTGAACAAAATAACAGCTTAGTCACTAAGAAAGAGGGATAACGGATGCTTCCAGCATCTGGCGGCCCCTGCCTCAGTGTGTGGGTGAACATGTGGAGACCGCCTTGATGCTGACAGGAGACACACCGTCACGTGGTCTCTGTCTCCATGCTCGCTCCTGTCCCTCCTGGGTCAGCCCTGCCTACTCTCAGTCCTCTCTTCTTTCCTGGCACTGGAAACCTCTCAAGCCGATGCTTCCTGCTCGGTCTTGAGTCCTGTCTCCCTCTCCCCTCCTGTAGTTTCCATGCAACTTTCGTTCCTTCTCTTCCTCTCTGTCCTGGGACTACTGCAGTGGGTTACCATTGCCCTCCTCCAGGGGATCTTCCCAACCCAGGGACTGAAACCATGTCTCTCACGTCTCTTTCATTGACAGGCGGGTTCTTTACCACTAGTGTGACCTGGGAAGCCCTGCAGGTTTGTTGCTTGTGTTCAAAGCCTTTACTCAGGCTCTTCCTCACCCTAGCCAACGCTTTTCCCATCTGCCCAGCTTTTGAAGTCGAGGTGAAATGTTTTACAGTCTCCTCTCGTATCTAAAGCCAGGCTCCAACAGCATTCCACCTACGTTACTTGCAACCTCATACAAGCTGTCCCCTGAACCTGACTGCAGTCTGCTTGAGGACAGGAGCTTTGTCCCAGTTTCTCCTCCCTCCCTTCGTCCTTCCCCCTTCCCTTCCCTCTCTCTCTTTTCTTTTTCCGTTTCCAGTACTAAATACAGTGCCCTTTTCCGTAGGTGAACCATTTGCTCCATGAATAAGAAACGGTAAGCAAAAGAAGGGAAGTGGAGGGCATGAGCCAGTGTTGCACTGCCTGTGCAGGTGAACAGAAGGAATTTTCCTTTGTTCTCCGTTAAAAGGACAAAGGGTCACTGGCCAAAGAATCGGAAGGCTTACCCTCCTGCCAAGCCCAGAGACTGCTCAATTTTCCCCTTGAAGCCAATGTAATGGCAGGAGAATCAGAGATGCGTTTGCATGTTTTTCCTGCCCACCCTCTGTGTCCAAGAACGGTCGTGGCCGCCTGAAAAATGGAGGCGCTATTAAAACGAAGAAAGGAGTGTCCGTGTGCAGACAGATTAAAGACACCCCCACAGGTGGGAGAACACAAGACGGAGCCACTGGTACTTACTAATCGCTCTGAACTCATCGACTTTCGCTTTGTCATTTCTCAGTAAGGTTATTTTGCCTTGAAAGTCAAAAACCTAAATTAGGCAAGTGCTCGGAAATAAGCAGAAAAGATTTTCAATCTGGGCTACGCACAAGAGGACTGAAATATTAAATCAGGAGTGGTTCTAGTATCTGAGATTAGAAATCCAAACTTGAAAAGGCCCGTTTATCTTCTGACCCATAAGACCCTGAAGCTAAATGTGGGCTTGTAAACGACAAATGCTGGGATCCACGGGTGGAGGCAGGTCAGAGGAAGCCGAGCTGTGTCTCTGCTTCTGATGGGAGTCACTCAGACCCCCTCTGTCTGAACGCTCCCTTCTGTATCCTAGTATCTGGGACTGGGGTTCAGAACGTCTGGGTTGTTTGCAGCTTACACGCTACAAGACATCTGGTCCTTTCTCACTCCTCTTTACGCACCCCAGGAGCTGTGTGCACGAATTCCCTGCAGCTAGTGCTTCCGTGTGCCCCTTGGGCTACTGGAGAAATGCATTGACACCTTCCACCGAAAACCATCAATTCCAAAATTCCTCAGAAATAGTAGTATCCAGGGTGATGGGGTGGGGGTGGGGGAGGAATGATTCATTAACTACTGTCTATAGTCTTCTTCAGTAAAAAACAGGGCTGTCACTTTGCTGACAAAGGCCCATATAGTTAAAGCCATGGTTTTTCCAATAGTCACACATGGATGTGAGAGTTGGACCATAAAGAAAGTTGAGTATGAAAGAATTGATGCTTTTGAACTGAGGTGTTGGAGAAGACTATTTAGAGTCCCTTAGACTGCAAGGAGATCAAACCAGTCCATTCTAAAGGAAATCAACCCTGAATATTCAATGGAAGGACTGATGCTGAAGCTGAAGCTCCAGTACTTTGGCCACCTGATGCAAAGAGCCAACTCACTGAAAAAGACCCTGATGTTGGGAAAGACTGAAGGCAGGAGGAGAAGGGGACGACAGAGGATGAGATGGTTGGATGCATACAACTCAATGGACATGAGTTTGAGCAGATTCCGGGAGGTGGTGGACAGGGAAGCCTGGAGTGCTGCAGTCCATGGGGTTGCAAAGAGACACGACTTAGTGTCCGAACAACAGCCTTCCTAGGTCTTTGCCCACCAGGCTGACTCAAATACATACATAAGGTAAAAATTCTGTGCTTGCTCTGCGAACACAGCTTCAGGAGCAGTCTCCTTAGGTCCTTTCCAACTATATGGTCCCCACAAAGAGACTTCAGGGCCGACGTCATTCCCCAGGCTTTCAAAGGAACTCTCCTCCCACTCCCGACCCCCGATCTGGGTGGGCCAAACCAGATTGTGTAAAAGGGTGGACCTCACAGGAAACGGGACGGGGTCTGCCTGCTTCTCCATAGACAGGTGTCAGCCATGATTTCAGAGATAGAGTTCCAGGTTAGCACACAGGATGAGAGACTAGGGTAACTTCACCTACGGAAGATTAAGAAAGGGGAGAAAGCGACAAGCTCTCAGTTCTACAAGATACATGATGCAACAACACGGCGTCATCAAAAAAGCCGGGCAGTTCGGCTCTGCTTCCAACCAGCTATACCCTGGACAAGCATTGCCATCTCTCTGAGCTCTAGTTTCTCGATGTATAAAAGGCAAACCTCAGGCCGCTTTCTTGTTTGTGAGATTAAACGAGGTGAAGGAGGTAAGGGTAGGCACCCCCAAGACAGCTTCAGGGTTAGTAGGGGTGACTGTAGGTGCCCAGCTGTTTCCACCTGGAATGAAAACTGGGCAGAAAGAAACTGACAGATTCTCTGGAGAGGTTTCAGCTGGACACAGAAACCATCTCATAGCGACAAACTCAGGCGGCTGGGCTTCCCCTGCAAACACCCCTAACACAGAGGCCCCTTGCCTGGGTCAGTCCAGTGTGGTGTTTTCAGAGCAGTGGGGAGACTGGCTGGCCTCCCAGAGGACAATGCATCTCTGCACCCAGGACCAGACGCTGGGAACCTGACATTTAAAGTCACACACTCTCTGCTTTGTGCTCAGACTGAGTGGCAATGTAAGTAACCAGGAAGGGACATCTTACAAAAGAAATCCCTGCCAGGGAGGCAGCATTTGAGAGAAGTTCTGCAGCTGGCTGACCACTCCTGAGTCTTGCGTTCCCTTCCTCAAAGTAGGGAAAATGGTTACTTTGGGGTTTTGCCTTGTCACGCGTGTTCAGTGAGGGCGCTGCTCCAGGGAGCGCATGCCACCATTTCTGCATTGAATTATCTCAACGCCAGGAGACCAGAGCACTGAAGATCTGGGAAGGACTAGCCACCACCACCCTAATTTCAATTTTAAACCCAGAGCTCACGAAGCACTGGTCAAGTGTGGGTGGCAGCTGCTGGTTTGGGAACATCCAGACACCTACTGAAGCACTCTCCTGCTTTTTAGTGCCGAGGGAGTGACCTTAAAAGTGTTTGCTACAAAAAGGAAGGCAGCGACTTGAATGACTATCCTACGTCCTGGAGGCTCGAGGCAAAAATCGTCTGAAATGTGTGAGGAGGTAGGAGAACCGACTTGTTGAGGAGTCTTATGTAAGTTAGAGTGATCCTGCCTCATTGCAGGATTCAAAGCCAGAAGTAAAGAGGGGAAGCCTACCTATGGCATCAGGAGAATGGCAGGGGTTTGGTTTCTAAAGGGTTTATGGTGTTTTTAACACCCAGGTCTTCTCCAGTCTTGTCCTGGAGGAGAAACGATTGTGACCTCAGATGCCATTCTGAGGAGCGATGGCTTTGGGTAAATTCCAAAACCTATCTGTTATTCTTGAAATATTTTATTGGTTCATAAATGCAATAGATATTTAGAATTGTAAAGAAATTTGATATAATCTAGACAAATCTCCAAATTTAATTTTTAAGATAACTGCTCCCCCCAACTAATTATATAGTTATTATGGAAGAAATGGTAAACAAAGAGAAGGATTAAAAAACAATGATCTTTTATACTCTCCCTTCCAAGAAGTAGCCATCAGTGGGCTTCCCTAGTGGCACAGTGGATGGGAATCTGCCTGCCGATGGAGGGGACACGGGTTAGATCCCTGATCTGGGAAGATCCCACGTGCTTCAGAGTAACTCAGCCCGAGCGCCACAAATACTGAGCCTGTGCTCCAGAGCCCGGAAGCTGCAACTGCTGAAGCCCATGTGCCCTAAAGCCCATCCTCTGCCGTACGAGAAGCCGCTGCAGTGAGAAGCCCCCACACCATAATTAGAGAGCAGCCTGAACTCCCTGCAACTAGAGAAAGCCTGCACACAGCCCCAGCACTGCCAAAAATAAATTAAAAAACCAACAAATAAACAGAAGCCCTTTCCCAAAAGAAAGAGCTATCATTGCAGTTTAAGTACAGGATCTTCTGTGTGTGTGCGCATAAGCACGTGTGTGCAATTCTTTGCGGCTCCATGGACTGTAGCCCTTCAGGCTCCTCTGTCCATGGATTTTCCAGGCAAGAGTGCTGGAGTGGGTTGCTGTGCGCTCTTCCAGGGGACCTTCCCAACCCAAGGATCGAACC
This sequence comes from Bison bison bison, assembly GCF_000754665.1. NCBI lineage: Eukaryota > Metazoa > Chordata > Mammalia > Artiodactyla > Bovidae > Bison > Bison bison. The sequence goes on along the minus strand of NW_011494637.1, from coordinate 1,787,370 downwards.
CATGTCTCTTATGTCTCCTTGGCAGGTGGGTCCTTTACCGCTAGAGTCACCTGGGAAGCCTCTAAAACACACATATTAACACACAGCTAAGATTATATTATACATCTTTTTTGCATCTTAATTTTTAACTTTTTCTCTGGATGATTTTATCATGTCCCTAAAAAGTTTTCACTCTAAATCTCAGCCTAATATTCCATCATAGGAATGAAGCAATTTATTTAGCCATTTCCATACTCATGGACATTTTACTTATTTCTAGTTCTTTGCTATTGCGAAAAACAATTTTAAAAGATCTAGTTACTTCCGTCTACTTCCATCTTTATTTCCTTAGGTTTAATTGCTAGATTTAAAAACAATTAGTTTGAGTTTGTGAATGGTTCAAAATCCAGTTGGCAGACCGATCTCTGTGTGAAGGATGAGGAACTGAAGTCAAGAAGTCTCAAATCTTCTGCAGATTGCACAGTTCATCAGCGCCAAAAGCGTGCCCTGAACCCAGTAGAGCTCTCCAACCTGAGTCTCAGGATCCAGTAAAAGTGATGGAAGCAAGAAACTGTATTAATCAATGCAAACTGCCTTCTTTTTCCAGGGAAAAGATCCGTGGGAGTGCTTACGTGTGCTCAGATTATGTGTGTGTGTGTGCACTAATAAAAATCATTCAATGACCTGAGTCAAAGAGGCTTTCTCTGGGGGCAAATTGCTTTGTACCCTTATGCCACAGCAAAACATAGTTTCTGCAATTAAAATAACCAAGGTGGAAAATTTTCCAGTAGTCATGTATGGATGTGAGAGTTGGACTGTGAAGAAAGCTGAGCGCTGAAGAATTGATGCTTTTGAACTGTGGTGCTGGAGAAGACTCTTGAGAGTCCCTTGGACTGCAAGGAGATCCAACCAGTCCATTCTGAAGGAGATAAATCCTGGGTGTTCTTTGGAAGGAATGATGCTGAAGCTGAAACTCCAGTACTTTGGCCACCTCATGCGAAGAGCTGACTCATTGGAAAAGACTCTGATGCTGGGAGGGATTGGGGCAGGAGAAGAAGGGGACTACAGAGGATGAGATGGCTGGATGGCGTCACCAACTCAATGGACATGAGTTTGAGTGAACTCCGGGAGTTGGTGATGGACATGGAGACCTGCTGCTGCTGCTGCTAAGTCACTTCAGTCATGTCCGACTCTGTGCGACCCCACAGATGGCAGCCCACCAGGCTCCCCCGTCCCTGGGATTCTCCAGGCAAGAACACTGGAGTGGGGTGCCAATCCCTTCTCCAGTGCATGAAAGTGAAAAGTGAAAGTGAAGTCGCTCAGTAGTGTCCGACTCTTAGCGACCCCATGGACTGCAGCCCACCAGGCTCCTCCGTCCATGGGATTTTCCAGGCAAGAGTACTGGAGTGGGGTGCCATTGCCTTCTCTGCGTGTGAAGTGAAGGCTGGTTTATTTAGGCTGAGGGGGCAGGAAACTCTTGAGCTGACCAAGGAAGGATAACCACAAATTTCCACTGCTGGCTTCAAATTTTAGGCATTAAAAGGCAATTTGCAAGTTTTAAGTATATACCAAGAGGCACAAGGTCTTACTCTAAAACAATAACCATAGCTGACTAAAACGTAGAAGCTGAGAGCTTCCTGGGATTATAGTGGAAGATATTTCTGTGTTTAGAAGCCACTTCTGTAATTTGCATTTTTACTGGGGCTCTTGCTGAGAAGACCAAGGACAAACAGGGTCCTTGGTCCATTAACTTTGTGTGTCAATTCCATGGCCTTCTTACATGTCTTGGTATAAAAATAAACCCACAGCAGAGTCTGTGACTGAAACTACCCCCAATCCCGCTCTTAGAGGGCAGGGCTGGTGCTTCCAACACTTGGGCCAACTGAGCTCAGCCTTCAGTGAGGGGCTCTGACCCATGGGCTTATGATATACCAAGGAAGAAATAGTTCTTCAATCTGCAAACCTTTCTTTCTCCTCTTTTCACTCCTTCCAAATACATCCATTGCCTTCTCCCTGCCTGGCTAGCTGCAGCTGACCAGTACAGACTTAGAAATTATGAGAACTGGAGGGGGGAGTTCATTTCCAGATTAATTTCAGGCCCTTTTGCCCCTGCGAAAAACTATCATCTTTTGTTGTTACTGATACATCACTGGGAATAAGGCAAAAGCCCGTGCTTTAGAGCAGACAGGCCAAGGGCAGAGCCCCACTTCCAGCACTGTGTGAACCCGGCTAACTGAGGAACCTCTCTGAGCCTCAGTCTCTTCATCTGCAAACTGGGAACAGCAACCATAACTCCCTCATCTGGTGGCGAAGATAAAATGAAACAGAGCTGATGCACTGGTAGGCACACACTCCGACACTCCCTGAGCACCCAGTCAGCATTCCTTTTAGCCTGGGCATGGCGGCTGTTCCCCCTTGGAAATCCCTCCCTTTGACATTTTCCTATTATCTTGACCACTGGGTAGTAAGCATGTTTCTATTTCCTCACAATTCTTCCCCGTCAATATTACATTATTGTTACCATTTCTTCAGTAATACACTTGCCACCGAATAGATTCTTAACATAGCCAACGTGTTCTCCTCTGCTTGCAAAACTATGATTGAACCTGAATTTTTGATCTTTTGAAATAGAAAAAGCAAATTAAGCCAACTTAATTATACAACGAGCTGACCCAAAAGTCTTTATGCCCTTGTTTCACAGAAAAGCAAGCCTAATCATTTCTGAGGCTCTTGTACGTAGTGTAATGCCAGATAACATCCTTTCACGTTTACAGTTCGCTGGAGGAGTCGACAGATAGGAGCTCTAGTTTAAAGCAGACTTCCGGGTTAGGGTAGGCCACAGATGAAAGGGAATGGGGGAGTAAGAGAAGGCAGAGGAGGAAAGGTCTAAGTCGTAAAAGAAGCAGGAACTGGACCCCCGACCCCCAGGGGAGCTCACAGAAGAGTCTTGAGCTGGTTAGGGAAAGGGGGCCCCAGGTCGGGCGGTCGGGGCAGAGAGTCGGTGAGTTTGGCCACTCGGTGCAAGGCTGGTGGAGCACAGAGGCACACACGTGGAAGAGCCTGCGTGTTCAAGGGGCGTGTGGTCTGACGCAAGGCTCCTCTCCAGTTATCACCTACGAGAAGCAGAGCTAGAGTCGGAGACGAGGGAACCCGGCGGCAGCCATGTTGAGCGACAGAGCACGCCTTCTCCCTGAGTGACGTATAAGGCGCATCCCGACACCGCTCGCTGGAGAGGATTCTGGGTCATCGCCAAGAATGGAGCATCACCCTCTAGTGGAGCGTGGAGGCAACTGCAGGGACATGACCTTTCCTGTAAAGACACTCAGCATAAAGCCAAGAACTAAAGAGCCCTCTTGCTGAAGGTGAAAGAGGAGAGCGGGGGAAAAGCTGGCTTAAAACTCAACCTTCAGAAGACTAACATCGTGGCATCCAGTCCCATCATTTCATGGCAAATAGATGAGGAAAAAATGGAAACAGCAGCATATTCTATCTTTTTTCTTGGGCTACAAAATCACTGTAGAATGTGACTGTAGCCATGAAATTAAAAGATGCTCGTTCCTTGGAAGAAAAGCTATGACAAACCCAGACAAAGTATTAGAAAGCAGAGTTATCACTTTGTTGACAAAGGTCCGTATAGTCAAAGCTATGGTTTTTCCAAATCTATGTTTGTCCAGATGTGAGAGTTGGACCATAAAGAAAGTTGAGTGCCCAAGAATTGGTGTTTTCAAATTGTGGTGCTGGAGAAGACTTTTGAGAGTCCTTTGGATGGCAAGGAGATCAAACCAGACAATCCTAAAGGAAATCAATCCTGACTACTCTTTGGAAGAACTAATGCTGAGGTTGAAGCTCCAATATTTTGGACACCTGATGGGAAGGGCAGACTCATTGGAAAAGACCCTGATGCTGGGAAAGATTAAGGGCAGGAGGAGAAGGGGGTGACAGAGGATGAGCTGGTTGGATGGCATCACTGACTCAATGGACATGAGTTTGAGCAAACTCAGGGAGATAGTGAAGGACAGGGAAGCCTGGTGTGCTGCAGGGTTGCAAAGAGTACGACATGACTTAGTGACTGAACAACAAAGGGATGTGGGAACTTCTTCCCTGGGATTCACAAATGCAGCCATCTCTGCATCACTTCATTTTATCTAGGCTTGACACATGCACTTCCTTTTCTCCTCTAGACGAGAGTCATGATCATTAAACAGGGACTTGTGCACAGTAGTTGGTTTTTATCATAGTACTGGCTAGGAGGCAGTGTATCCTGATCATCAGTAATTTTATTAACTAAAAATGTATGACTAGAAGTAACTTTTCATTCAGAATCAATACTGATTCAAATTTTGTTTTGTTCAGGTTGTGTGGTCAAAAGAAGGTTCAGCAGAGGAGCTAGTAAAAAACAAGTAGCTAAGAGCAAAATTAGGGCTAGCTAGAACCCTATAGGTGGCCCAGTGGTAAAGAATCTGCCTGCCAATGTAGGGAACAGAGGTTCCACCCCTGGGTGGGGAAGATGCTCTGGAGCAGGAAATGACAACCCACTCCAGTGTTCTTGCCTGGGAAATCCCATGGACAGAGGAGCCTGGTGGGCTACAGTCCAAGAGATCGCAAACAGTTGGACTCAACTGGGCACACAGCACGTATCTCTCTACCCTTCTGGATTTCAAAAGAAAGAGGAAACAACCACACACACCACTGAATTGTGTAAGCTTTAGTTCTGGCCTCTTTTACTCAAATACCATAATCCTTTGCAACTGGCAAAATCTGTACATTAACTTTCAAACTGCAAGTTAATCCATATTTTGTGCTAGAGTACGATAGCCATAACCTCCAGGGCTCCGCCAAAAGTTAAAAAGGGAGATATAGTCATGAATATTTAACACTTCAAAAATTCTCATTTAAGGATACTCAGTGTAGGTGATCAGAGAGCATAGCTTACCGGAATGAAAGTTTAGAACCTGAAAAGGTTTTGTTTGTGCTTTTGGTAAAGGAGGTCTTCCTTTTCATTATATTAAACACCTAGTCAGTCTAAGAGGTATATTATGATAAGGAATTACAGCTGGGAGACACAGAGACTTGGGTTCCATCTCTGGGTCGGGAAGATCCCCTGGAGAGGGAAAAGGCTACCCTCTCCAGTATTCTTGCCTCGGAAATCCTATGATAGAGGAGCCTGGCAGACTATACAGTCCATGGGGCCGCAAAGAGCCCAACATAACTGAGCAACTGAACACACACACATGCGCACGCACACAGGGGCTAAAGCAGAATCCACTCCGTGCCCTGACAAATGTTTACTGAACGCACACTCTGTTTCCTGTAGGATACTCCCACATCTGTGATTCGGAATTTGCCCTGCAGTTATATGGAGGGATAAGCCATAGACAGAAAACAGTTAAGGTCAGTTTCAGAGACAGTGTACAAACGAATCCTAACATCAACAAAATCAAGTGATTAAACGAATGCCACAGTAAAAAACGCTGTGGGGGGCAATACTGGAAAGAGTGACTGCCACAGTTTTACAACTTTAATAATGATAATATTATCAGTGACAATGACGAAGGTTCATGTCTCATTTAACAGTTTATGAATCACATACAGTGTCAAAAGCAGCTTCAGGGAGATGGTGAGGTTGGTTTTTAAAGGAAGTGAGACTTCAAAACCTCCTGAAACTTTAAATTTCAGAGCTTTGAGTAGAATCAAGGTACAGAACCTTGGATTTACGGCAAACTGTAATTTATGTGAAGGTGAAGGTGTTAGTCACCCAGTCATTTCCAACTCTTTGTGACTGCATGGACTATAGCCCGCCAAGCTCCTTTGTCCATGGGATTTCCTAGGCAAGAATACTGGAGTGGGTTGCCATTTCCTTCTCCAGGGGATCTTTCCAGCCCAGCATTGAACCCGTGTCTCCTGCTTGCCAGGCAGATTCTTTACCACTGAACCACCAGGAGAGATGCTATTCATTAATAACAGTTACAAATCTGGTAGGAACTCAACATAGTTATAAAGTACTTTTCATTTGTAAAAGAATGTTACATTTCATTATTCATATGTGTCCCCAAATAGAGAAACTTGGAGGAAGACCCAGAAGGATAATACAGACGGGGCTAGGAGTCTGAGTTTAAACCAGAACCCTTTGGTGCTTATCTGAGTCCATCAAGATTTATAGGGTTTTCAAACTACAAAAAGGCTTCATTGAATATAGCAAATTTTTTCTAAGTATTCATAAAATCTAGCCATAATAATGGCAAAGCATAATAAGCCTAAGTTTATTCTGTGGGAAAGGTAGAACATTTGAATGGACATAACTATGCTTCATAGGCTAACGGAAGCAAAAGCTTTTGGGCTGTACAGACATTTCAGCTCTCCTTTGGCACTGAGGGATTATTAGCCCCAAATAGCATCATTATCCATGTTGTCGCAGTGATCCATATTCTGCTTATGAGAGGCTATCATTTCAACCGTTGGGAAATATTTTCAGAACTTTATTCAGATGAAGAAGCATGGAGATTTTTTTAACATGAATATGATCTATTGACCATCCCTCTCTTTTGGATCTCTTGAAATACAGGAAGAGACATTATGGTGGATGGGGTGTGCTACAAAATAGCATCTAATACAATAAAATAAGAATATTGTATCAGATACACAATTTTATCCTATTTTGTACTCACTCACATACTACATAGTAATAAGTAGACTATGCTTAATCCAAAATGGAATATTTTACAATGACATGCTTGGTAAACGTATCCCCTACCAGCACAGATGGCATAAAAATGTTTAGTGGTTCTTTTTTTCAGGCTTCATGTCATGCTGTGGGAAGATATGGCTGAAATAAATACATTTTATTTTGTTTTGTGACATTTTTCCGTATGATTTAATTATAGGGAGAATGGTGCACAGACAGCGTCACTATTAAGTGGGATCCATTATATGCTTAAGAGCAAATTCAAATCTTTTGTTGAGCACATTTTTGGGAAATAAATTGTGCACGCCATGTAAATAATATGACATTTGGTTGCAGTCAATTTGGTTTATGCATTTTGCCCAAAGGAACAGGTGATTCAAAGTTTAATTTGCCCCTCGTCTACTTATCCTAATAACTTGGCACAGTAAGCAGTTCTTGGGATATCAATACTCAATTAACAGAACAGTTCTTTTGCTGCTGCAAAAACAAAGCGTTGATTCTCATCTACATTTTTTGGTTGATGGAGTGCAGGGCAGATGAGACGAACAAAAGAGCGAGGAGAGCAGGGGAAGAGGGCAGTCCAGTGGCGCCCCCGCAGACACAGAGGAAATGAGCACAGACTCGCTGGCATGTGCCAGGCTGACGGCGCTGCCCAGGAAGCCCGATTCATCCCCCTGAGGCCCAGGAATCCGGGCTTCAGTGTGACTCGGCAGAGTGCATCTGTCTCATATTAAAGTTGTGTTTGCATGGAATTAAGGGATAGCATCGGAGAACCCCAGGGACAGAGGAAGCCTGACGGACTACAGTCCATGGAGTCGCAGTGTTGGAGACGGCTGAGCAACTGACACGGCACAACCACCATCGGTGAACCCAGTGAAAACGTCCGGTGAGAAGAGTCACGTGGTATCTGAGTGATGCGTGTTTTCAGTACCCTCTGCATTTAAGGACCCGCGTGGTATCTGAGTGATGACATGTTTTCAGTACCCTCTGCATTTAAGGACCTGCGTGACATCTGAGTAATGACGTGTTTTCAGTACCCTCTGCATTTAAGGACCTGCGTGACATCTGAGTGATGCGTGTTTTCAGTACCCTCTGCATTTCAGGACCTGGTCAGAGCAGTCAGTGCGCTGGCAGAGGGGCTGAGACCTCTGTTCAGCCGTCTGCTCTGCCATTCTACCCTCTGCATTTCAGGACCTGGTCAGAGCAGTCA
>NW_011494637.1:1761265-1779399 GCF_000754665.1 Bison bison bison | reverse complement strand
CGTCTGCTCTGCCATTCTCACCTCTGGTGTCCTACGTGGGGGTCCCTGACCTCTCAGCTGGACCACAACAGCTGTCTCTGAAATGCGGTTTCTCCCCCCAGTTTCCCCCGCTCCATGCCACTGCACTCCCTCCCCCCAGGGACCGCTCTGCAGCCTTGGGGGCCAGTGGTGCAGGCTTGAACGGGACTTCTCCAATTCATCCCAAAGGCTGGGTGCCCTGGAGCTCCATCCTCACCCTCATCGCTGCAGGATCGTGGGACAGGGGTACATTCGTCTGATCCCACCACTACAGAATGGCCCCCCTCAGGTCCAGGCCGTGTCCTCTCCAGCAGTGAGTCCTCGGTTCCTCCAGGCGACAGTAACCATGTGGGGTTGGGGAGAGGTTAGCGAATGGATCACTTCGTGTCAATTGTTCTTCATTAAATTCCGGGGTGAAACCAACCTCTTGGTTCTCCCGAGGCCTCTCTGCAAGGCGTCCCCATGGCCCTGCTCCGTCCGTTTCTCAGCTTCCATCCTGCTCTGCGCAGTTTCCCGAATAGGTGCCCTTTGCTGTGCTGTCCCTCTGCTAGGATGTATTTAATGCTCATCTCAGAAAACTGTCAGTCCTCTTGAAGAACTCTTTTTTTTTTCAGCAGATGCTTCAAGACTCACATCTAGAATTAATTGAGCCACCCTCCCTGGCATCGTATTTCTAACTGTGTAACGCTTCTCCCACGTTTCGCGTTTCGGCCCCTGGAGATAGGGTCTAGGTCTTTTTGCTTTTTATTTTTTTTAACTCTCATAGAACCTAGCATACATACAAGTCACTTAGAAGATGATTAACACATGCTTTTGGTGGCAAACTTCTAAGACCACAACAGCCAGGACCTTGATTCACCTTGCAGTTTCCATCCATCCATTATCCATCCATCCATCCATCCATCCATCTCACCGTTCATCACTTCAGCTTGCATTATCTTGTCAAATCACCACAGCTGATCTACAAGAATTGAGTCAACATCTAGAATGGCCCAGTGACTTGTCGAAGGCCACTCAGCTGACATGAACACTGGCATTTAAATCTCAGTTTCTGTCTCTAAGCTGGTGGCCCATCTGGTTCACTAATGTTTTAAAATAGAGTGTGACAGGGTCCTCACTTGAGTCCAGGTCCAAAACCAGCGTCCCAGTAGATGAGAGGTGAGAAAATTTGAGTACTTTAAAATTTGTTACTTTTGCACGTGTGTGCTTAGTCATGTCCAACTCTTTGTGACCCCAAGGACTGTAGCCCGCCAGGCTCCTCTGTCCATGGGATTCTCCAGGCAAGGAGAATACAGGAGTGGGCAGCCGTTCCCTTCTCCCGGGGAGATCTTTCTGACCCAGGGATTGAACCCGTGTCTCCTGTGGCTTCTGCATTGCAGCTGGATTCTTCACTACTGAGCCACCTGGGAAGCCCATTTTTTACTTCTGGAATCCAGCTCCCAGGATTCCTGCTGTAATGAAAGGTTTCAATAGACCGTAGGGTAGCCCTGCTTCCTTTCTGATAACCCAGGTAAGCAGTGAGTGGGAGGCCCCCCTGCCATCCATCACTCCAGAGTCCATGGAGTATGAATTGGACGTGGAAGCTGGGCCAGAAGTCATGGCTGAGTCTTGTCCAGGCCTGGGGGAAAACCCCCATCTGGGCAAGGTGGGTCCCCCTGGGCCTTAGCTTAGTAGCCCAGCACTTGGGCAGAGGCTGGGAAGGCGATAGTGGCTGGTTCAAAAGAGATTCTCTTGTAGGATGAGCAGGAAAGAGGAGATTGGCACAGATTAAATGGAAGCTGAAAAGACTGTATCATGAGCACATGTGGATTCAGATATTTGGAAGAATTTGAGGAGAATTAGGGTTATTGCAGAATGAGTGAAAATAGAAACAAATTCTATTTTTTTAATTGAGACTCAACTTTTATCTTCCAGTTACCCTCTCTCACTATGGCCTTAGAATTTTCAGAAACTAAGTGTTTTTTGTGTCTTTTTTTGTTAGGCTCTTTTGTTTAAATGTAGAACTTTGTAGAATTTCTTGATTATTCATGAGAACAGGAAAAACATTAAATGAAAATCTGAAATAATGTCTATTTAAGCGATTTCTGCTTATCTGAGAAAGACTGTTATTTGATCCACGAGAATTTAAAAAATAAATAACAATATCTATTTACCTCTAAAACATAGTATTAATAGGCTTAAAATAAAAATCCACATCTATAAATTCTGTTTCCCTTTGAAAATTCATCTTTGCAATTACTTGCTTTGTATTGTACCTTAGTTATTGTACAGGAGAAATTATTACTCCACACCAGAAGGAATTTAAGCTGAAGTCTAAATCTATTCTGCTATAAACTCTCTTATAGATTTTAATATTTAATACGATAGTAAAACTTAAAAAACTATTCATACTTTCTAAATTTATAAAAATACAATTACAAAATTAGATGCAAGAATAAAATCATACAAGAGTATGGACAATAATGTTTTCATGCTATTAACATGCTCAGCATTTAAATCTAGCACAGTAGAGCTGATGAACAGCAGCTGGACCGGCCCGGAGGCGTGGAGATGGTTGCAAGTCTGCAGGTGGGCGCTGCCAGCCCACCTTTTGGTCTGTGTGCAAGGGAAGGATGCAGCTATTTCTACAGAAACAGGTCAGGTCCCTCTGCTCTGGTCCCTCCCTGCCGGGGTTGCCGACGCCCTTCCCCCGCCCGCAGGGGTGGACTACTTTCCTGGCGAAACGGTTAGAACAGGACGTGCGTTAGCAGGCCAAGCGGTTCAGATCCGAGTTGGCCTTGCGCGTGGTCCGTGGCGCGTCCTAAGGCAGGCCTGGTTACCCAGGCACTCGGAAGCCTCCAGGCCCTGCTGGGCTGATCGAGGCGGCGCCGTAGCCGGCTTTCTGCCCGCATCGCTTTGGTGTTACTGCGTTTGCACGGTTAGGATGGGCGGCCGACAGCCCCGCTCTGCCGGCCCGGGTCTCGGAACAGCTCTCGTCAGCTCTGCGTCTGCAGCCGTCCTGCTGTTGTTGGAGCGTACGGAGCACGAGAGGAAGAGACGCACAGGAACTAAGTAAAAGGTGAAAAGCGTGTGTCCTGAACGACGCGACTCAGGCTGACCAGAGGCATCTGAGGGGGACGAGAGGCACTGCAGACAAGTGGGAGTCATGCTCAGACCCAGCACAAACTTCCCGCCTGATGTTCAGTCAAGACTGAGAACAACGGTGCAGCCTCCGGCAGGGCTGGGGCTTCCCTCTGCAGACCGCCGCCTGCCCAGACCTAGCTCTCCCGGCTGTCCTGGCAGCAATGAGCCCAGCAAGCCGGCCGGTTACTCCCAGCCTCTCCTGCGGCAGGGTCCAGGCTTTAGAGGCTCCAGCAGAGCCCAGACTCAAGGTCACCAGAGGGATCTTTACAGCAGGTGGAGCTGAGCTTCTCTCCTAACGAAATGTGTGTTGTCTTTCTGGGCAAAGCCTCTCTGCTGGGAACATACATCCAGCCTGTTCCACTCAAAAGATCTAGACTTATTTAACAATTTCGTGCAAATTCATTTGTGGAGATATTACTATTATGGCCAGACCCAACATGTGTCTGCACTTTTAAGCCCTGAAACCTAAATGAGAAACCCCTGGATTCTGAGCGGTCCGCGCAGCTGTAAGAAATTGCCGTTGGGTGCTAAGTCCAGGAGCCGCAGAATGAACTCCCTCCCAACCCGGGGGTTAGAGAGCACCCCAAAGCAAAACCCAAAACTAAGAAGCTGTGCGCCGTGACAAACAACCTCTTAGACTTCTAGAGGACTGGAGGGGTCAAGCCTGATATCTAGTGAAATGAAACGTGCACTATTTTTAAGAACATGTTTTTCAGATGTATTGATACCAGTGCACAAAAATACACGCACACACACAAAATACAAGTTATAGCATGGCTCTTTATAACAAGAGACTGGACATAACCTTAATGCCCATCATAAAAGAACTGGTATATATAGATGTAAGGGCTTCCCTAGTGGCTCAGATGGTAAAGAATCCACCTGCAATGCAGGAGACCTGGGTTTGATCCCTGGGTCAGTCCCCTGGAGAAGGGAACAGCAACCCACTCCAGTATTCTTGCCTGGAGAATTCCATGGACAGAGGAGCCTGGCGGGCTACAGTCCATGTGGTTGCAAAGAGCCGGACACGACTGAGTGACTAACATGTTTACTGTCACAGGGCCAAGCGAAGAATTGGGTCAGCCTTTGAATAAGTGAGCAGATTTAAATGTCTTGATATAAAGTGTTCTGCAAGGCAGTCTTGCGTTAAATAGAAACACAAAATAAAACAAAAAGGAGAAGCAAGAAACAACACGGCCACTTCCTGAAAATTTGAAAAATGAATACTCTAAACAGGATTTTATCAAGAAGACTGCTCATATGGCATGTCTGGGGGAATAAAAAGATTTGCTTCACTGATGGAGAAGATCCAAAGTCAAGAGCAGCGACAAATCAAGTAGAGTCAGAAAAGTCAGAACTGAGCTCTGGGGAATCCGAAACCCCAGACGCGCCGGGCGCGCCTGCTGCTGGCGATGGACGTGGAGACTGTGAGGGGCGGAGCGCCTTCTGCTGGAGCAGGGACCAGGAGGGGCTTCCCGCCCGTGAGCGTCCTGGGTCCTCCACTTCATCGCTGCACCCCCGGGCGAGTGAGGGCTCTGGGCTTCATCTGCCTCATTGCCCCCAAGAAGATGCTTGTGGGGATATCAGATAATGGTGAGCAGGGACCTGACAGAATGGCCGAGATGTTAAAAGCTCAATATGATCTTCGAGGAGGGAAGAAGACATATAGGAAGTGTAGTGGGAATCGCTCCAAGAAGAGAGGGTTTTGTTCCCTTAAGCACACTGAAGGGGGAAATTAAGCTGAGTACATACATTCTTCTCAGCAAGTTTCAGGTTCAGTAGTTCTAAATTGGGGTTGGAAAATTGGAAAGAAAATTGAGTTGTGGGGGCAAAATCACTGCTTAACTTAATTACTAAAATGCCGCACTTTCCTATCATGATGTCAATACTGTGCACGCTGCAATTCAGGCTCCTGTAAAACAGCTATTTTGTTAAAATTTAGGACAAAAGGTATGCCATTTATTAATGCATCAATATATTTTAGTGAGTACAATACATGAAAAGGAAAAAAGTAATTATTCACCTACAGGTCAGCCCTCCATTATTTTAAGTCTTGGGGACTTGCAGAGCTCTGCATGAAAAGTAATACAAATATATCTGAGTTAACTCTGTGGTAAATTAAATATCCTGGATATTAAATACAGGACTTGACAAGACTTCTTGAGGTACAGCAAGGATGCTGAATAGGGAACATTATTATTTAGTCTGTGGTGACAGCTTTGAAGTAGATAGATTTTTGCTACTCACAGATATATTTTCAGTATCATTTCCTGATTAATAAAATGGCTGTGGCTGTTCAGTAGCTAAGTTGTGTCCAACTCTGCAACCCCATGGACTGCAGAATACCAGGCCTCCCTGTCCCTCACCATCTCTTGGAATTCACCCAAGTTCATGTCCATCTAACCATCTTATCCTCTGCTGCTGCCTTCTCCTTTTGCCTTCAATCTTTCCCAGCATCAGAGTCTTTACCAATGAATTAGCTGTTCATGTCAGGAGGTCAAAGTGTTGGAGCTTCAGCTTCAGCATCAGTCCTTCCAATGAGTATTCAGGGTATTTCCCTTAGGATTGACCGGCTTGATCATCTTTCAGCCCAAGGGACTCTCAAGAGTCTTCTCCAGCACCACAGTTTGAAAGCATCAACTCTTCATGCTCAGCCTTCTTTATGGTCCACCTCTCACATCCATACATGACTACTGGAAAGACCATAGCTTTGATTAGATGGACCTTTGTTAGCAAAGTGGTGTCTTTGCTTTTTGATACACTGTCTAGGTTTGTCATAGCTTTCCTTCCAAGAAGCAAGCATCTTCTAATTTCATGGCTGCAGGCACCGTCCACAGTGATTTTGGAGCCCAAGAAGAGAAAATCTGTCACTGCTTCCACTTTCCTCCCCTTTTATTTGCCGTGAAGTGAAGGGACTGGATGCCATGGCTCTGGAATCTTTATTAAGTCTCCTGGAAGCATTCTCTCTGTCCAAATGAAGAATTACTCATCAAACTATGGTGTCCACAGAATAGAAAGAGATGACAGTGAAGCCATTCCTTGGACTTGACAGAGGACCAATGATACTGAGTAATTCGTTTGGTTTTGGCTCTCAATCTACTGATGGTTCTTAGACACATAGAAAAAAAAAATTAAGATAAAAACTAATTCAGCTATGGTTGAGCAACACCGGCAGGAGAAAGCCAAGCTCCATGAGAGAAGAGAGGAGGGCTGAGTGGGGTGGTTGTTTTCTGTGGGAGAAGGTGAGGGGGACACAGCAGTGGAAACCCGGAAGGGAGAGGGAGAGAGTCTAGCGGTGGAAACTGTGGGATTGTCAGCTCTGGACTTCTGGGAGCGTTAGCAGATTGCTGGAGTGTCCCTTCAGGATCCCATGGCCAAAGGGACTCTAGAGAGTGTTCAACACTATTATTTTTCAGAAAAAGGGGCTATATTATGAGCATTTTGATCAAGGTTATGATGGCCTTGTAAGAATAAGAGAATATGTGGAAAGAACTTGGTAGAATGCTTGTTATAATTAAATATTAATACTTAACGTGGTAGCTGGGCTTCCCTGGTGCCTCAGATGGTAAAGAATCCGCCTGCAATGCAAGAGACCTGGGTTTGATCCCTGGTTCCGGAAGATCCCCTGGAGAAGGGCATGGCAACCCACTCCAGTATTCTTGCCTGGAGAATCCCATGGACAGAGGAGCCTGATGGACTACAGTCCATGGGATTGCAAAAAGTCAGACACGACGGAGTGACTAACACTTCACTGCAATTACAATTGCTGTTGTTCAGTCACTCAGTCGTGTGTGACTCTGTGACCCCGTGGACTGCAGCACGCCAGGCTTCCCTGTCCTTCACTATGTCCCAGAGTTCACTAAAACTCATGTCCATCGAGTCGGTGATGCCATCCAACCATCTCATCATCTGTTGTCCCCTTCTCCTCCTGCCTTCAATCTTTCCCAGCATCAGGGTCTTTTCCAGTGAGTCAGCTCTTTGCATCAGGTGGCCAAAGCAATTACAGTAAGCGTAAAGTGATCTTTCCTTTTGAGCCCCCCCAAAATGTCCTTCATTTTAGCT
This sequence comes from Bison bison bison, assembly GCF_000754665.1. Lineage (NCBI taxonomy): Eukaryota > Metazoa > Chordata > Mammalia > Artiodactyla > Bovidae > Bison > Bison bison. The sequence goes on along the minus strand of NW_011494637.1, from coordinate 1,772,196 downwards.
AAAAAGAATAATGCCATGTTTAAACCCTGACCCAGGGCTGGACGTGCACAACATTTAAATCCTTTAAGAGTATTATATCACGTGACCCTCACAACAACCACACACGATGACTAAACGAGCCCAGAGAAGCTGGCTGAGTGGCCTCAGATCGCACAGCCAGCAAGCGCTCGTCTGTGAGTGGACCAGGTTTCTGTGACCTCAAAGTCCATGCTCTTGACATTCAGAGCAGCTTAATCTCAATGGAATGTTCTGCCTCCGATCCACATAACTGTCTACTCAGGAAGGATGAGGACAGGAATTCTTAGGCAGACCCACAGTTTAATATAGGAGCAAAATGGACAACTGGGTTACTCTGCTGTGATATCAGTTTCCAAAACAAAAGAAGGCATGATAGTTTGAGAAGCGAACTTAAGTCATATTCCAACAGCTTCAGCACCACAAAGCCGCACCTGCTGTGGGGTGAAGGGGTGCCTGGCCCGTGGGGTTTACAATATTATTCCCTGGTCATATGTAATTCAAAATTGCGTGTTTAAGTCACCTTCGGATTGTGATGTATTATAGAAGCAGCACAATTCAGGGTTATATTTTACCATTACCTCTCCTCATTTAAAAATAATTTAAAACACAAACTTAAAAGTTGTCACTGCCAGAGTTTAATTCTGAACGACAGCCCGGCTGGCTGCGCCTTTCAGTGATACGTGTCCTGCAGTGTTTTCCAAGCCTGACTTCCCTCTCTTAGGTTTTATTGCTCTTGGCTATTTGCATAAAAATGGAATCTTTGATCTTTAAGGGTTCATCAGCTCAAATGGCTCATTCCCCATCCTAAGACACAAGTAATGACGGGCGAAAGGAGTTGAGTGGTTCAGCTCAACCAGGCATGCACAGGCAGGTTCCTAAAACTCCTCTCTCCCTCCTCCACCTCGACGTGGCCGCCTTTGCTGTAATTCTCCGCTCAAGTCGCTCTCAGGTCTCCCTAGCTCCAACATGAATTGAGGTGGCCACTCCCTGCAGGTACAGGTCTAAGCACGGTCAGCAGTCTCATTCTACCAGAGGCAGAAAATCACAGGATGCGTTCCAGCGTGGGCTCCTCCACTTCCTGGAGGACCTGGGAGAATTCCTTACCTCTCAGAGCCTTGGCTTTCTCCTCCATGAGATGAAGGGTGTTAGTGTTACTACCCTCCGCCATCATATGCTCAGATCCTCAGTCGTGTCTCACTCTTTGCAACCTCCTGGACTGTAGCCCGCCAGGCTCCTCTGTCGCTGGGATTTCCCAGGCAAGAATACTGGAGTGGGTTGCCATTTCCTTCTCCAGGGGATCTTCCTGACCCAGGGATCAAACCTGGGTCTCCTGCATGGCAGGTGGATTCCTTATCAACTGAGCCTCCACGTGGTTATGGTGAGGAATAAAAGAGACATTATCCATGAGGGGTCTGAAGGTAAACTCACAAATGCTTTGTTTTCCATCCCTCTCCAATAACTGTAGGTCTTTTCCAGGGATGCACAGGTCCCAATAGAAATGTCAGTGGAAATCCATCAGTATCCGTATCAATTCAGTCGCTCAGCTGTGTCTGACTCTTTGCGACCCCATGGACTGCAGGACTCCAGGCCTCCCTGTCCATCACCAACTCCTGGAGTCTACCCAAACTCATGTCCATTGAGACAGTGATGCCATCCAACCATCTCATCCTCTGTTGTCCCCTTCTCCTCCTGCCCTCAATCTTTCCTAGCATCAGGGTCTTTTCAAATGAGTCAGCTCCTCGCTTGAGGTGGCCAAAGTATTGGAGTTTCAGCTTCAACATCAGTCTATCAGTTTGCCAATATTAATTCTCAAGTGACGAGTAAATTATACCCCATTTATCTCTGGTCTAATGACAATTTTCATAAAGTTATTCACCACTGAGGAAGGGCTGACTGAATGCAACGGTATTCAGTTGTAATAGAACAACAGTATTCAGTTGGAACAGAACAAACTAAATGATAGAATCCTCAAAGAGAGTGTTTGTGGTTTTGTTTAATTTACGAGGGGCACACTTAAGTGAAATATTAGTTTCCTTTTTTAAACAATGAGAGGTGACTATTCACATTCTAACCCGCTGGGCAACTACTCTCACACTCAGCTGGGAACAAGTGTGAGCCCCATGTGTTAGACACCCTTTAATGCATCCATGTGCTCCTTCAGCTAGCATCTGGAACAGAGAGTGTAGCTCTCCAGGCCAGAATTCTGAAGCGCATAGCTGTACCCTTCTCCAGGGGATCTTCCCAACCCAGGGATCGGACCCAGGTCTCCCACATTGCAGGCGGATTCTTTACCAGCTGAGCCACCAGGGAAGCCGTGAGGCTGAGACAAGTCAGGCCACTTCTCCAGCCTCCAGGGGCTTGCCTTCCAGTGTGTGTGTGGTGGGGGTGGGGTCCACAGGTGCACGGCTACTACTAGGAGCAGGAGGAAGCAGAGCGGTGCCCATGGGGGGCGTGTGTACCACCCCCTCGGGGGGCAGGTTTGGGAAGCTCTGAGGAAGAGGGAAAGGGGAGCAAACAGAGCAAAGACGCTGAGCACACAACACCAAGGGGCGGCTTCTTGAATGTAAGCGCTCCTTGACTCACCCTCTGTTCCCGGGACAGAGGACGGGTTAGATGCCCAGCCAGGAAGGTTGCGTTTTATCCTACTGCGGTAGTTAACAGTTGTAAGCCGGGAAAGAGACACGCTTTAGGAGGATCACTCCTGAGCCACTGAGCTGTAAGATAATAAGTTGGAGCTGTTTTAGGCCACTAACTTTCCCAATTTATTACAGCAGCAATTGAAAACAAACACAGTTGTTCTGGAAGAGGACCAAGGAAGAGAGATCGCCTGAACCAAGGCCGTAGTGATGGAGAGGAAGAGATTCGCCACACACGGGGTGCTAAGGAGATAGCACAGGTGGGACTCAGTGACTACGTGGGCTAGAGGTGATGGTTTAGAGACAGAAAGAGCCTGGAGTCTTCCAGGGGTATCTGGTGAGCAGGTAGATGGAGAGGGCATGTCGGAGGAGGAGCAGGACTCAGGAAGATGAGGGACCAGCTTTGAATATTTTAAATTTGGAGTGTCTTTGAGACTTTCGGGGGGACAAACAGACAAGACAGGTACTGGGACAACTGGATGGTGACTTAGGAGAAAGTTCAGAACCTTCATTGTGAAGTCGTGAAAAAGGGGGAGAGAGGCTGTATGAGCCGAGATCCAAAGGGGAAACCGTGGCAGCTCTCAGACAGATGGGAGAAACATGGCCAAGCACGGGTGTCCATACAGTGTAAGGAGCACGTCAACAGGCGGGTCCTGAAAAGGGACACTGTGACCATCTCAGGGGCACCAGGGAGAGAGCCTACGGGAAGCAGTGACCCTCTGAGTCCAGAAGGACCACTTGGGGAAAAGGGCAGAGAGCCTCCCACGGAGAGGGGACTGTGTAGGAAAAGGCACAGAGTTGACAAGCCCTAAACTGGCACAGCTGTGCACAGAGAGCTGGAGGGCAGGATGCGAGGATGCTCTCAGACAGAATGGCGGGTGGAATCCTCAGCCACGTCACATTCAGGCGAAGACTGGATAGAGCCAGACCGAAAGTCAGAGAGGACTGCTGAACTGGGCATGGGATTTAGAGTCAGCTGAGTGGATTTATAGCAGTATTGAAAATGCTTTTTTAAAGGTACAGATCAGAGATTTTTTAAATTAATTTCCTAATTTCTGACACCTAAAATAGTACATCAAGGCTGTATATTGTCACCCTGCTTATTTAACTTGTATGCAGGGTACATCATGAGAAATGCCAGGCTGGGTGAAGCACAAGCTGGAGTCAAGATTGCCGGGAGAAATATCAATAGCTTTAGATACGCAGACGACACCTCCCTTATGGCAGAAAGCGAAGAGGAGCTAAAGAGACTTTTGATGCAAGTGAAAGAGGAGAGTGAAAAAGTTGGCTTGAAACTTAACATTCAAAAAACAAAGATCATGGCATCCAGTCCAATCACTTCATGGGAAATAGATGGAGAAACAGTGGAAACAGTGACAGACTTTATTTTCTTGGGCTCCAAAATCACTGCAGATGGTGACTGCAGCCATGAAGCTAAAATAAACTTACTCCATGGAAGAAAAGCTATGACCAACCTAAACAGCATATTAAAAAGCAGAGACATTACTTTGCCAACAAAGGTCCTTCTAGTCAAGGCTATGGTTTTTCCAGTAATCATGTGTGGATGTGAGAGTTGGACCATAAAGAAAGCTGAGTGCCAAAGAATTGATGCTTTTGAACTGTGGTGTTGGAGAAGACTCTTGAGAGTCCCTTGGACTGCAAGGAGATCCAAGCAGTCCATCCTAAAGGAAATCCATCCTGAATATTCATTAGAAGGACTGATCCTGAAGCTGAAACTCCAGTACTTTGGCCACCTCATGTGAAGAGTTGACTCATTGGAAAAGACGTTGATGCTGCGAGGGATTGGAGGCAGGAGAAGGGGATGACAGAGGATGAGATGGTTGGATGGCATCACTGACGTGATGGGAATGAGTTTGAGCAAGCTCAAGGAGCTGGTGATGGACAGGGAGGCCTGGCATGCTGCAGTCCATGGGGTCACAAAGAGTTGGATATGACTGAGTGACTGAACTGAACTGAAAATAGCTTCCAGATAACTTTCTTACTGCATGGCTCTAATTATGACACGGCATTCAAAAAGTTTCTGTAGATTACAAGAAGGTCAATATCCCCTTGAATCTGTGCATGCTCATTATAATCAGTGGACATCAGCCTCTCATTGTTTTTAAACACCTAAGACACACCCCCATCTCCAGGTGAGTTTCCTTAGCCCACCATACTTTCCATTCCCCATTCTTTCTCTATTCAAACTTGACTTGCTCTTCAAAGCACAGTTCAAATGCCACATCCCTCAGAAAGTGTCTCCTGGTTCCCAAGTGGGAATTATACCCCTGCCTCCCCACCTTCTCCCCCTTTTGGGGATCCACCTCTGGTCCTTACTCATGTTACAATTTGTTATGTATGGCTTGTCTTTTCATCACTGGCCAAATCGGTAGCTTTCTAGCACAGGGCGTGATTCCTGGGTGACGGAAGCAGAAACACCTCTGTGAAAGGCATGGGGTGAGCCTTTTATCCCAGATCGGGTACTCACTGAGACTTCTGAGCAGGGAAGTCACATGAGGAAACGGGGCTCCACCAGCTGGCTGGGAGTCTTTTGTAGAGCACAGATGAAGGGAAAAATAGTAAAGCAGTAAAATGGGAGGTACTAGTTAGAGAGTTAAGTTCAATAATCCAGGTATGAAGGCTTTGGAGGCCAAGTACAATTCATTTTTGCATTATCAGTTATGATATCTATCTATCTACACATACATATTAAGTGTTTTTTAAGATGAATTTTTAAAACTTATGTTAACCTCCTTAGGATACATCTAGTAACTTAACTTGCAGTGTTCCAAAGATAGGCATTTTGGGTTTATTTAATTTAATTTACTACTTCTTAAAGTATGTATGTATGTATGTATTTGGCAGGGTCTTAGTTGTAGCTTGTGGGACCTTCCCTGCGCCCTAAGAGATCTTTTCTTTGCAGGCATGGGCACTCTGTGGTGGGTGACTGTGGTGGATTTTAAACCACTGGACCATCAGGGAAGACCCCGGGTTTATCTGACTTGATGGGATCATTCTGGCAGGTGGCACATGGGTAGCTATAGGCCATAGATCATGTATGCATAAGACGTGTGCTTACTGCTGTGGTTGCCAGTGAAAACACAGCATGCCCCATTAACTTTAAATTTCAGATACACGACAAAAATGTTTTAGTATAAGTATATCCTAAACATTGCATGACATATACTTCTACTAAAAAAAAATTTGTTGTTCATCTGAAATTCAGATGAACAGCAACCCCTATTTTGATTTGCTCCATCTAGCAAGCTTAGAAGCTTAGATCGCCTATGAGCAGGAGGCGATAAACACATACAGAGGGAAGTGATTTCTGGAAAATCAGTGTGTATAACTTAACTGTTTTTCTCCCCCTGTCTTTCCGTGATTCTTTTGTCTGCCTTCATACTGAAAAGGTAAGGATTCCTCCAGAAGCTCGCCTCATGTAGGATTACATGCTACCAATGAGGAAGAGTCCACAACCTCTTAAGATGAACCCACAGAGTACCTCCCTGAGCTGTCAAATCGGCTTTTCTAACGTTTAGCCTGGGAGGGCATGGTGACCCATTCCAGTGTTCTTGCCTAGAGAATCCCATGAACAGAGGAGCCTGGCGGGCTATGGGGGAAGTCCATGGGGAAGCAGAGAGTTGGACATGACTGAAGTGACTTAGCACGCATGCAGGGTTTCAGCTAAATACCTAGGTTGCTCACCATTTTCCTTGTCATCCCTGTGGTGGCGCTGGAGGACAAATGACCCCAGAGCACCTAGTCCAGTCTAAGAATCTCAGTCGTCTCCGACTGTTTGCGATCCCATGGATTGTAGCCTGCCAGACTCCCTGTCCGAGGGATTCTCCAGGCAAGAATACTGGAGTGGGTTGCTATTTCCGTTTCCAGGAAATCTTCCTGCTCGAGGGATCAAACTCAGGCCTCCTGCACTGCAGGCCAGTTCTTTACCAACTGAACTACAAGGGAAGCCCAGAGCACCTAAGAGAACCCTTCTTAATGCCACTGCAGCCGTTTACCCCGCTCTCCCTCTGACCTTTCTCTCTGGCTGAGCAAGTCCGGGCTCGTGCAGCATCAGCAACTTTGGGCACAGCTGCACCAGGGCTTCCCTGGGAGCTCAGATGGTAAAGAATCTGCCTGCCATGCAGGAGACCCCGGTTTGATCCCTGGGTCGGGAAGATCTGCTGCAGAAGGGATAGGCTACCCACTCCAGTATTCTTAGGCTTCCCTGGTGGCAGCTGGAAAAGAATTCACTTGCAATGCAGGAGATCCCCGGTTTGATCCCTGGGTTAGGAAGATCCCCTGGAGAAGGAAAATGCTACCCACTCCAGTATCCTGGCCTGGAGAATTCCATGGACTGTATAGTCCATGGGGTCGCAAAGAGTCAGACACAACTGAGCGGCTTTCACTTGCACCGAGGCTGAGGGGCTGCTTGTTTATGGAGTCCCCGTTAACAGAGCCCAGACCCCAGAGGAGCCCCAGGGCCAGCGCTGAAGAGGCCATTCACAGCTGCGGGTGGGGATGGTGAGGGGCCCACTGTGCAAGCTCCTGTATGGATCAACACCCACTCTTCCTCAGAGCTGCCACGTGCCCGGTGCCAGAGAGAGAGGCACTTCCTAGGAAGGTCCCTGAGGAGGAGGAGGAGGAGAAAAGTGTCCAAGGCTGTCAAGGAAGAGAAAAGGACAAATGCTTTTTTTCCTGCATTGCTTTGCCTTAGTCAATATAACAGTGTGTCTGGCTCGAGGATATCTTTATCCTTAACAAGAACCTTCTGGCTAACCTTGTTATCTTAAAACTTGGATACTGTGGGAGTGGGTCTGGTAGTGAAAGTGAAGCCGCTTAGTCGTGTCCGACTCTTTGTGACCCCGAGGACTGTAGCCCATCAGGCTCCTCTGTCCATGGGATTCTCCAGGCGAGAACACTGGAGTGGGTTGCCATTTATTTCTCCAGGGGATCTTCCCGACCCAGGGATTGAACCCGGGTCTCCTGCATTGTAGGCAGACAGTTTACTGTCTGAGCCACTGGGTAGTCTGGGTCTGGTCAGACCTTTCTATGGGTAGTTCTGATCTTGTTAATTTAAGATGTGTGTTGTGGGAGTGGGTCTGACAAGAGTATATAAAGGCCTTGCCAAGACTAGCGAGGGGGGCACTCTCGGTCCGCCTTCTGCTGGCTGTGTCAGAACCTTTCTCTGTCCTCTTTTAGTGTGATAAAACTCTGCTCCACAAAAGCTCTTGGGTGATCAAGCCTGGTCCGTCGTCCCAAAGGTAAGTCTTCTTCTTTGGAGATCAGGAATCTGACACAGCTCACTGCTAAGCTGTCACAAAGGCCGGCAGTTCTTCTATTAGACACTGAGGCTTCGCTTCTGACCGTCTTCGGAAATAATTTCTTTCCTCTTCCAAACCCGTGTTCATCCTGGGGCGTCCGATATCACAACTGAAAGTTTCCATGTGGAGGAAGGGTGACTCCCCGCCTCCTCCCCTCAATAGCAGGCCTTCGGATACATCACAAAAGAGTTGGCTCTTTCCCCAACTGTGCTCAGTTTCCGCTTGTCAAAACCTCTTCATCTTTCCCCCATCCTAAATCTAATTGGTTTCCTTTCTTACTTTGAATGTATAGGATTATTACTGTTCAGCATAGTAGCTTGCATTTGTCTTTATTGACTTTCATTGTGTTTAATTGAGCCATCCATCCAGTCTGCTGACAGCATTCTGGAGGCTTCAAATTGTCAAGTGACATTGGCTCTAAGCTGATGTAAAAAAAAAAAAAAAAATTCCCCTCTCAGAACTGCCAAGCATTCACATGATTAGGCTGGAAAATAATCACAAAATTCATTATTTTTGTACCTTAAAATATATCACCTAAAAGTGCATGTAGAATACATTGGAAAACAATTCCCAAGTCTAAACCTGCCAGCTGAAGTACTCCCATCACCAGGAGGATGAAGGAAACAAGCGCACAGCACTTGCACAGGTGGGAACACAAGGATTCTCTGCTTTTCCAGGTGGGAGCCTGGTAGCACTCTGAGAAAAGGGTTTCCCTCTCAGACTGGAAATGCAAGACTGTCAATATCACCTACGCTGGTCATAAAGAATATCATAAGTGTCACAAAGTATCCTGATGCTTAAAGGATCAGTTTCCATCTGAAGATAAAAAGCAACAACAAAACCCAACCTTTCCTCAGGATAGAAAGTTTCTACCCAACATTTAAGTACAAGCAGAAATTATTCTCTGCATGGAAACCTGTCCACACCTCTTGCAAATTGCTTCCATTTCCCCTTTAGTGTCCCCTAACGCTCTTATGGGGCTTCCCCGGTGGCTCAGAGGTTAAAGCTTCTGCCTGGAATGCAGGAGACCCGGGTTCAATCCCTGGATTGGGAAGATTCCCTGGAGAAGGGAATGGCAACCCACTCCAGTGTTCTTTCCTGGAGAATCCCACGGAGGGAGGAGCCTGGTAGGCTATAGTCCTTGGGATCACAAAGAGTCGGACACGACTGAGAGACTATATGACATACAACAACGCTCTCCTCAAGAGGGCAGTTCACCTCTGGGAAGCAGCCCAGCCTTGCCCTCTGGAGCTCAGTGCTGTCACTGGGCTGGGCATGTGGGTGGCGAGGATGCTCCGGGGTGAGCTGTTAGGAAGTCTGTGATCTCTGTCTCGAGCAGCAGGTTGGGGGTATCATAGTCTGCATTGAAATATATCGATTAAAGAACTCAGGCTGCCAGGGTCAGTGAGTAGCGGCTTTCAACACCTCCTAATGTTGCTGTTGGGCTTCCCTGGTGGCTCAGGGGTAAAGAACCTGCCTGCCAGTGCAGGAGACATAAGAGACATGGGCTTGATCCCTGGGTCGGGAAGATCCCCTGGAGAAGGGATTGGCAACCCACTCCAGTATTCTTGCCTGGCAAATTCCATGGACAGAGGAGCCTGGCGGGGTGCAGTCCACGGGGTCTCAAAGAGTCAGGCATGACTTTGTGACTGAACATCAACAAGAAACGTTGCTGTAAGCTGCTGGGCAGGTGGGTTTGGGAGCCAGTTTTCCTTGGTCTGCGTGGACCCTATAATGTGGTCTGGTCAGGAGTAGAGAGTAGACCCGGCGGTACTCTGGGGATGAAAATTTTACAACACAACCACAGATCCCGTTGTATCCACAGCTATGATCTGGGTCCTTCCTAAGTTCTAGGCTTCGCTCTCGTCCAGGGGTTGTGAAACAGAAACGCATACCTTTCAGGGCTGTTGGGGGACCTGGATGTACGTAGACGGGCAAGGGAGATATCACCCTCAACATCCTGGACATACAAGTTTACCCTTCATTGGTATAAACCATCAGTGCAGGGAAAACCCGGCAAAGAGCCCACGTGCAACCGGATTTCAAGAAGAGTTTGTGCTTCTCTCCATAAACTAAGACACTGGGGCCACAGAGGCGTTTTCTTCTATAAGTAGTCACTTACTGTAGCAAAGTATCATTTCCTCTTTTCCCCTCATTAATTATAGATAAAATAATACTTGAGCACTTCATAATCTTAAATTCACAATATTTTACTTAATTAAAATAGGTAATTTAGAAAAAATTGGCAATTGCTAAGACCTCTAATGCTGATGAGAAGTGAGTTGGAAGCGTTCTTTCATCACAAATTGATACTTTAATGTAAAGTTCCACACACAGCTGGAAAGTGCCATTGTAAGTAGCATGTATATTAAGTAGCTATCATTAAACCAAAGAAACCAAAATTAAAGTAAAAAGAAAAATGGTGCATTTTAAAAGAAATATGTGGGAGTAGATTTTTAAGGGCTCAAAAGTATAAACATGACTTTCTATGCATTCATTCTGAAGAATATTGTTATATAACACATCTGTAAATTTCTGACATATGGATTTCATTTCATACTCCATTCTATAAATACAGTTTTGATAATAAATTAAGAAAAATTAAGGCTTATGTATGTCATTTTCCTTATACCAAAGGGTAAGTTTTAGTGGTGAACTCAAATTTTATTCATGATTTCAATCTAAAGTTATTCATGTGACTGAATTTCTGCCTACTGATGCTGACTTATGTAAAATGAAAGAATTGCATCTGGAATAAGCAAACCTTTTTTTTTTTTTGCACATTTTCCTATTTAGGACAAATAATAAAATGCCTCTCTGCAATACCATACAACACAGCACAGATACGTGCTAATCTTCAGGAACACCAAAGAAAAACACATCCTTTGGAGAGCTTATTTGTTCCGTGGGAGGCTGTCTTTTTCAGGCCTGGAACAAAACCCTGTGGATAAGGATT
>NW_011494637.1:1742767-1761156 GCF_000754665.1 Bison bison bison | reverse complement strand
CCGTTCCACACCATGGAATTTGCTATCACATTTTCTCCTTGGTACCACATTAAAAAAGCCTAAGAATTAAACAAAGGCCTAAAGAGCAAGGCATTTAAAAGACAACAACAACAACCCAGCCCAACAAATGTTGCGTTCTGGTGGGATACAATGGTGGCTGAAATGCTCTGCCAAACAGGACTTTGAAATAAAGATTCTTTATATTCTTTTGCAAATAAACGTCCAAAATATTTATCAAATTGCAGCTATGTTAAAGCAAATTGAGCAGTTTTCAGATTTCACATCTTTCTTTGGGATGTAGGAAATTTTTCAAAAATCCATGTATTGTTCAATTAAGATTTCTCTTAGAGAACAAGACTATTTGATATATTTGAATCTTATGCATTAGATTCTAATTTTTAAAAATCATTATTTAGGAGAAGATATGAAATTGTGTTTTCAAGTTACTAGATAGGAAAAACATCCTAAACCAATAATGATATAATCAAAACCCAGCAGAAAAACATGCTCCTCGGCTCTTTCACTAAATTTGTAACTTAAATTATTCAATTCAGCCAATATTTATGTACTGCCTCAGTCAGTTCAGTTCAGTCGCTCAGTCGTGTCTGACTCTTTGCAACCCCATGGACTGCAGCACGCCAGGCCTCCCTGTCCATCACCAACTCCCGGAGTTCACTCAGACTCACGTCCATCGAGTCAGTGATGCCATCCAGCCATCTCATCCTCTGTCATCCCCTACTCCTCCTGCCCTCAATATAGCACCTACTGCATACCCTTCACTGGCCTAGGGGATTTCGTGACAGCTGAGTCCAGATTCCAGTCGGGGAGGCCACCGTCCAGCAGAAGAGATGCCACTGCCCTTACTAGTGTTGCGTCACATCCTCACCCAAGCACAACCGGGACACAGAGGCGCAGATAATTCCACCAGTTTCTCCCTTTTAGGGGTGGGCGGAGGGCGATGTGAGCCTGGAACAGTCCCTAAGACGGTGACATTGAGCTGACCTTGAAGTATAATGGTAGTGACAGGGGGCAGGACATTCCCGGCAGAGGAGACAAGGCGCCAGAGGCGGGGTGGCAAACTGGATGAGAGACAGCCTCGGGAAGGAGGCTGGAGGCCGCGTGTGCTCACGGCTTACTAGGACCCAGCCCAGCTGGTGTGCTGACTCAGCTCTGGGGGGCACCCTCAGCAGGACTAAGGGGACCTTTGGGCTTTCCAAGTGGTTCAGACGGTAAAAGAATTTGCCTGCAATGCAAGAGACCTGGGAGACCTGGGTCTGATCCCTGGGTCGGGAAGATCCCCTGGAGGAGGAAATGGCCACCCACTCCAGTCTTCTTGCATGGAGAATCCCATGGACAGAGGAGCCTGGAGGGCTACAGTCCATGGGGTGGCAAAGCGCTGGACACGACGGAGTGACTGACACACACAGGCTGACTTTATTAAGTCCTCCCACCAGCCCCGCGAGGGAAGTACCGTCTGCGCTTGTGCAGGTGGTGAGCCCGAGGCACAGAGGCTGAATCACACGTTTGCAGAGGGCTGGAGGACCCCAGGGCCTGCCAGACCCAGGGCTACTCTGGGGTCCTGAGTGGCCTGAGGGACGTTGTCAGTTGGTGGGTGGAGGACCCGGGGTGGGGAAGGGAGGTGAACGTCTGCGGCCGGGTTACCGGTTAGAAACCAACTGAAACAGGCGGCTAAGAAGGAGGGATGGAACCACAGCAAGACCAGAAGACTGAGGGGAGATGAAAAATGTCCTGATTTAAAATGTTGTGATGGACTGGGGGTGGGGAGTTCCGGGGAGGCTGGAGCCCAGAGGATTCCTGTGTCTGCTAGAGAAACGGAAATATGGAAATGCAACTGAATTTTCTGCTAACCACAGGTGGGTGGTGGGGGGAGTTGCGGACACATGAGAGGGGGCATTTTTGGGCATGCTGGGACAGGTGCGTCCAGGCCGTCGGTGCCTGTGGAACTTTCTGGAATCTGGGCAGAGATGACTGAGGAAGGTGAAAGCCCAGAGGGCAGAAGCTGAGGGAGGAGGCAGGGAAGAGACGGAGGAGGAGCAGAGGGAAGGGAAAGAAGCTTTACTTCTCTGAAGGGACCCAGAGCATCCGCAGAGGCCGCAGCAAACAGGCGACAGGACGTCCAGGGGGTCAGGAAAGGAAAGGGTCTGGGAGCAGCGAGAATGAGAGACACTTCCGGAAAAGGTGCACTCCAGAGTGGAAAGAAAAGCAATGGAGAGTAAGAAAAACTGAGGTTTCCTCCGAAGACAGAGGGCTTCCCTGGTGGCTCAGATGGCAAAGAGTCTATCTGCAGTGCGGGAGACCCAGGTTTGATCCCTGGGTCGGGAAGATTCCCCTGGAGAAGGGAATGGCTACCCACTCCAGTATTCTTGCCTGGATAATCCCATGGACAGAGGAGCCTGGCGGGCTACAGTCTCGGGGGGTCACAAAGAGTTGGACACGACTGAGCCGCTTCACTTTAAGAAGACAGAAGTTTGGGGAGGGTGAGGCCCCTTGCAGGTAGGTTTTCAGAGTGGAGACCTGATTGGGGGGTGCAGAAGGGTGGAGCAGACAGAGGGGGCCGGAGGGTCTGGGCAGGCAGGAAGCTGGGGAGGAGAGTCCCCTCCCCTGGAAGATGTGGAGGTGAGGAGTAAGATGCAGGGCCTGCAGGTGGGGAAAGAGGAAGGGGGAAGGTTTCCTGGACCCTCGGGGAGGGGAAGGAAGCCAACAGGGCTGGCGGAGGTGTAAGTCGTTCCTTCCTAACAGATCCAGTCAGTTGCTGCAGTTTCCTCCAGCACAGCTTGGCAGTTTTCAACATGACATCAGGGGCACTTTTTTTTCCGGCCATAGACTTTCCACAAAACATTCATTCACTCCTCCGAGGCCCCTGCACGCCCTCGCCGGTCAGTTGTGGGGCAGCAGGTTCAGACGGGTGCCGGACCTCTGAATCTCTTACCCTCCTATGGGCGGCACTGCAGTCTCTAATTACAATCGCCCGGATAGACCTCATCAGGGGGAGCACAAAACGGTTCCAGTGTGCAGGACGGCCCGGTGTCCTGGGTGCTGTCGGGCCTCTAATCTTTCATCCCCAAACACAGATTACACACAAAGCTGAAACCGAAAGAAAAAGAGTTGGAGGGGAGCGGGGTGGGCTTTGTTTTTTGCAAAGAAAAGCTGTATCACTGGAATTTACATATTTTGCGTGTCATATTGTATTTAAATGTTGGGTATGCTGCCATCTGAAGTTCAGAGGAGCCTGTGCGTTTTTGAGGTGCTATCCTTCAGTTGTTCCAGAAAGCAGGGTGCTCTAAAGAGAAGGGCGGTGGCCTTGGACACAGCTCTCTGGCCAGAGAAGAAGTGTTTCCTGTGTGAGATGCTAATGGCCAAGAAGGCCCGATCTGGCTTGTGCATATTAGACCCTGCCCAGGATAACGCCTTTCAGTGGAAAGTGTGTTAGACCTATCCTTTAGTATAACAAATTTAATGAATTGTATAATAAAACAATAATTTTAAAATATTCATAAAATGCATGATACACATCAGACACTGCCCCAAGTCCAGTGGAAGGGTACAGAGGTGAAGCACAGGAACACCATCCTCAAGAAGCTGCCTCCAGTGGCCACAGATGCTCAAAACACTCAGGGTGCTAAAAGCATTACAAGTAAAGATCTGGTAAGAATAACATAACACCCTTCACATTATCATAGTCTATGACTTAGTGCAAATTTCTAATATTCTGCAGGTGGACAGTAGCTAGGGGTCTCTTTGTTCCCCCAAGAGTAAATTTTCTGCTTAATTACTTTTCCTTTAAACAGGAAAAAAACATCAAAGTTTAATGACACATGTACATTGGAGAGACCCAGGAAAGCTGACTCACTCCTCTGCTTAATGTCCTACTTCTGATGGTATCACCCAGTGAACGGGAACCAGATCCTATTGTGTAAAAGGGGCTTCCCTGGTGGCTCAGATGGTAAAGAATCTGCCTGCAATGCAGGAGACCTGGGTTCAATCCCTGGGTCGGGAAGATCCCCTGGAGAAGGGAATGGCTACCCACTCCAATATTCTTGCCTGGAGAGTTCCGTGGACAGAGGAGCCTGGTGAGCACAGGCGATAGGGTTGCAAAGAATCGGACGTGACTGAGTGACTAACACACACACACCCTGTACAGAAGACACAGTGTCAGGCCTCGTGGCGAGTAAAGAGGTGCATAAAATACTTAGGGAGCAGCAGTGTGGAGTCTCAAATGCAGGTGTGAGTCCGTGTCTACGGTGCTTGCTGAAGACTTTCCTGAGAGGAGGTGGGATATGTTTGGGCCTTGAGGCAAATATATTATTTGTCATCTTTCCATATTCAAGAAGTAAATATATGTCAGGGGAGTGTAATCTCCTCAGTTCTGTCTCGTCAAAACGAAGATTTGAAGCGATGGATGATAAAGCCCTCGACGCATCACAGCTTTTGGACAGTCCGTGTTATAGCTCTCGGACAGCTCAGTTTTATTTAGAAAATAAAGGAAAATACATCCTTGAGGCGTAAGGGCATGCTGACCCAAAAGGCACGAAGAGAAGAGAGAGAGAGAAAATAAGAGAGAAAAAGAGAGAGCCCCGGCCCTTTGGCTCCTGTTTTTATGTGTTTTCTCCTCCCCCTGGGCCTGCCCTGTGTAAACTGGGCTAGCCGAGAGTGCTGTTTGCCCTACCTGAGGTCCTCACTCCGGTCCTCGGAACTTCCTTTGTTCTATTTTCGTGGGCTTTTCCCTTCCTTGCCCTTTAGCCACCACCCTTCTGGACTCCTGTTTCCTATTGTAACTACCTAACCTATACGAGTGTGTTTTTTGTAATATATTAAACGATGCATCCATTTGCAATGATCGTGGCCCTTCCTTTTTTTTTTCATAATTTTATTTATTTACTTTTGACTGCCCCAGGTCTTCACAGTGGCACGTGCTTTTCTCCAGTAGTGGGGAGTGGGGGCTGCCCTCCAGCCGCAGGGCTCGGCTTCTCAGCGCAGCTCCTGTTGCGGAGCCTGGGCTCCAGGGTGCTCTGGCTTCAGTAGTTGAGGCTCCCAGATTCCAGAGCACAGGCTCAATAGTTGTGGCTCACGGGCTTACTTGCTCTTGCAGTATAAGGGATCTTTTCAGATCAGGGATCGAATCCGTGTCTCCGGCATTGGCAGGCAGATCTTTACCGCTGAACCACCAGGGAAGCCTCAGGCCTTCCTTTCACTTAAATCTTAAGCACTCTTCCGATTCTGTATGTTGAACTGTGTTGAGTTCAGTGTGTGAACCCACAGGAATCAGGCACAGATACTAAACCTACAGGCTAATGAAGGAAGACAAGACACTCTCAAGGAACTGTTGTGGGAGATGAGAGCGAGTTGCATAAGGGATGCTCAGCTAACTGCAGAGGGTATTCAGAAGAGAATTAACTACATTCCATGGACTGACAAGATGGAAAAGGGATGAGCAATTAAGAGGCACAGAGAAAAAGAGTCAGCCAACTCCCACAAGCTGTATTGTGACCATGTGCAAGGTGGCATAATATTGTCTACATTTGCAGAGGAATATTGTGAAAATGAATGGAATATTATCTCCAAAGCAATTAGAGATGTTTGGAGAAAAGCCACTGGCAGAAAAATTCCATCGTATTATTTCTGAAAAGGCATTTTAAAAACAGGTTAGATTGTAAGGCAAAATAGAAGAACAGATTTATCTTGAAAGATGTTTCCAGACCCTTTGTAGAATGAGGCTGAACACCTAATGTAAACGGAACCTTTAGAATTGCTATTGTGAAAACCTGATTGAGAGAGATGGAAGGTAGCTCTCCGAGTCACCCATGGCAAGAAGAGAAGGTGGTCTGGCAAGATGGAACAAAAACATAGCATGCAATGTTGGGGTTTCCCAGAAAAAGTAGACATTTTCCTTGCCTTCAGACAATATGTTACACATATGGCAAGTTCCTTAGCTTGATAAACATCTACAAGTAGATAACTCTGAGACAGATGGTAGTCTCACGGCTTTGTTTTATTAATTTCCATGCCATTAGACTGGATCATTCAGAATTCAGATGATCAACTCAATTTCTGTTTTGGGAAAGCAACAGAACGCCTCAGGGTGAGTGACCGAGGGTGGGAAGGAGAACATCCCAGTTGCTCGTGCTGACTGATTATTCTGCGGTGACGGGGAAAACGATGAAGACCAAATCTGGGGACTCCAAAAAGGAAACAAAGCAGTAGACAGCCTCTCCTGCTCACTAGTGGGCGCCACACGCGGACTCGTGAGATGGAGAAGAGCAAGGTAGGAACGGTGATCGGCTACAGAGGGTCTTTCTCCTTGCAGAAATGTCAGAGCATAAGGGTCAGAGAACAAGACAGAGGAGAAGGAAACGGTAGAAGGGAAAGCAATGAGAACTTATGAAGTTCAGCAATTTTAGAGTTTTCACTCCCAGAGAATTAATGCACATCAGAAAGGTAACGTTAATAAGTGAAGACAGAACGCCAGCTGCCCCCTGCCTCCCTCGTCCTGCCCGGCAGACTCAGCTCCCCGTCTGCTCGCCAGCAGGTGTCAGCATCTCCTCCGCACGGGGCCCGGGGCCTGACCAAGGGCTTCTCTGAAAGCAGGGAAGTGCCTGGCACAGAAGCTGCAATTCAAAGGTCAGACTGCCATGCCCTTCACCCAGTCAGTTTCTCTCTCCATCTCACTCAAGCACATGCAGATTATTCCTGGGGACGCGGGTTTGGGAGAAGGGTTAGCAAGACCCCCAGGGAGGGTCTCAATCTGGACATGGCTGACACGTGACACGTTCTGTGAGGGGCCGTCCCCTGCGTCCACTGCTGGATGCTCAGCCCATCCCTGGCCCCCACCCTCTAGATGCCGGTACCACCACCCAACCCTCACTGGGAAGCAACCAAAACTCCCCTGGGAGGGAAAATCTTTCCCAGTTGAAAATCAGCGCTCTAGATAGAACAGGAAAAGGTAACCTAATGATTGCAGAGTCAGTGCTTCTGGACCCTTAGGGAGTAACGTGGTATTTATAGTTGATGGGAAATGGAGACAGAAAACGCAGACTGCATTGCTTGGGATCTGTTCTACCAGAGCAACAGTGAATAATACATCATGGGAAATGCTAACTTTAGCTCACACATCACTTTCGTATGTTTGGTTTTATTTAACCCTTAATACATAATTATGCTATATATGTGAGAAATTCATGATAGATAAGGCATAGCATATATATGTAAACATACATTATATGTGTGAAGATTTATGGTGTATAATACATATGCTATACATAATATATGTGAATACATATTACACACAAAATACATGCGGATATATTATACATTTAATATACGTGAAAAATGTTATATAATCTCTAGTTAAGGGTTAGGTAACCGAGGCTTGGAGTGGTTGAGTCACTTGTCCCAGATTGTACAGTGGAAGAGCTCAAGACCAGACTTAAATCCAGGCCTTCAGACTCCAGATTCTAGGTTCTTTTCACAAAATGTTCTCAGGGACGGTGGGGAGAAGGCGCGGCCATCATGCCAGAAACCGCTGCGGTGTAGCGGTAAGAGCAGTAAGGCATCCAGGAAGACCTCAGTTACCTTTATAGACTTTCACAGGTGCAGAGGAGAAGAAGGAAGAAGGTTGGGAGGGGGCCCGACTCTCCACGCCTGCACCCGTCTTCTGTTACGAGAGATCCTCTGCAGGCCGGCTCCTCTGTGTGTTTCAGACTTGAAACCTGTCCCTGGTGTTACGGCCTTGAACTCACCAAACCAACAGGGTACAGGAGAATAATACTTCTATTTTCTTTCTCTATCATCCTTTAGCATTTTTACCTTTGTGGTTTTATCATACAAATATTTGTTCATTGATTTACTTTTTATATATAGTATATCACTATTTTATATTATAATAATATATATAGTGTCTGCTGTTCATGGACAATTTTAATTTAACTGATGAACTGCATGATCAACGGAAAGAATTAAAAGCTACTATTCAAGAAACACACACAGCTACCGACTGGAAATGCCAACCAGTCAATCCCACAGGAGATCAGTCCTAAATATTCAGTGGAAGGACTGACGCTGAAGCTGACACTCCAATACTTTGGCCACCTGATGCAAAGAACTGACTCGTTGGAAAAACCCTGATGCTGGGAAAGATTGAAGGCAGGAGGAGAAGGGGACAGTAGAGGATGAGATGGTTGGATGGCATCACTAATGCGGTGGATATAGTTTGAGTAAGCTCCAGGGGTTGGTGATGGACAGGGAGGCCTGGCGTGCTGCAGTCCATGGGATCGCAAAGAGTAGTACACAGAACTGAACTGAACTGAATGCCGGCTCAGAAATCTCCTTTAATTCCAACCCCCAAGGTTCCCCCACTCTCCTCTCAGAATCTCTTCTCGGGCATTCCCAGCACCACCCTGTGCAGCGGTGCCCAGGCCAGTGGCTCCCTCCTCCTTTGTCACTCACACTGGATCCTACCCTGGTTCAGGCCCTATGTCCCCTGCACCACCCACCTACCCACCCAGGTCCTGCTCCCTCCAATTCCTTCTCTATGCAATATCCATTTACCAGGTGGGTATGACCCTGTCCCTGGCCCTGTGTGGGGAACCTCTGTGGCTGCGGGAAGCCCCATATGACTGCTTCCTAGCCTCATGGGGCACCTCCTCCCAACCCCTCAGGCTGCAGGCCCCAGTGAGGAGCCCACACCACCCTCTGCCTTCCAACAGATTATAATATAAAGATATTGACTTTGGGGTCTGAATCTGAGTCCAGAAAGCTGGTATGTCCATCATCTGGCCTCAAGAATTTCCCCAACTCTGCCTTTTACTGATTTCCTTATAGATCTTGCCTTCTCACCAGATGTGCTTGCTAATGAGTCCCTCCGGTTAGTCTCCCTTCTCTCCTCTCCACACCTCTGTTCTTGCGACTCCTGTCTATGACACAGCCCCTTCCTCCTTGCTGTCCAAATAAGCTCTGTCCTGCCAGGACCAGCTTCCATTTCCTCCTCTCCTTGAAAGCTTCCCCAACCAGACCTGTCTGGACTAGTCCCTCCCTGTGGTAAAGAATCTGCCTGCTAATGCCTGAGATGCAAGAGGTGAGGGTTTGATCCCTGGGTTGGGAAGATCCCTTGGAGTAGGGAGGGGCAACCCATTCCAGTATTCTTGCCTGGGAGATCCCATGGACAGAGGAACTTGGTGGGCCACAGTCCATTGGATTGCAAACAGTTGGACACAATTCACCTTTGCATGTGTGTGAGTGCATGCGTGTGTACACACACACACACACACAGTGGGATAACTAACCACCTCCCTCCTGTCTTCTTTCCCTCCCTCAGGGCTCCTGGAGAACTTTTTCAACTCTGCTCACGAAGGCCCTGCACATTTACACCCTGGAGCACACAAAGGCATACCAGGCGCCAAGCACAGAGCATCCCTCCTTTATTCCTTCCTTCCTACATGATCCTTCCTTACATTTTTTCTTCCTTCTTTCCCTCCTTCCTTCCACCCACATATTCTGGGAAGGTGTTTGTAGACTTGACCAGACCATCAAGCTCCTCGAATATTGTGCCACCGTTGTGTGGAGTTTTAGGTTTTTTTTTTTTTTAAGTGGCCAACCATTGGCCAATCTTACTAAAGTTTGATCACTTTTGGGACTTGACGTTACTTCTGCCATCTTAATCTGAGCCTTGGGTTCCTTCTTCTTGCTGATGCACTTACTTTAACAGTGATTTTACATGGAGTTAAGGAGAGTCGACAAACTCTTTCAATCTTTGTATGTGTGAAACTGTCTTAATTTCATCCTTACTCTCTTGAATGATATTTTAGCTGTGTATAAAACTTAAAGTAGTTACTTTTTCTTAACACTTTTAAGATATTGATATTGTGTCCCTTGCTGCTGATTAATTCCACCATCAACCCAAACATTGCTTTGTGGTGCTCTGTCCTTCCTGGTGGTCCGAAATATTTCTCCCAAACCCGCGTCCCCAGGAATAATCTGCATGTGCTTGAGTGAGATGGAGAGAGAAACTGACTGAGTGAAGGGCATGGCAGTCTGACCTTTGAATTGCAGCTTCTGTGCCAGGCACTTCCCTGCTTTCAGAGAAGCCCTTGGTCAGGCCCCGGGCCCCGTGCGGAGGAGATGCTGACACCTGCTGGCGAGCAGACGGGGAGCTGAGTCTGCCGGGCAGGACGAGGGAGGCAGGGGACAGCTGGCGTTCTGTCTTCACTTATTAACGTTACCTTTCTGATGTGCATTAATTCTCTGGGAGTGAAAACTCTAAAATTGCTGAACTTCATAAGATAGATTAACTATGAAAATCCCTTCAGTTTTCTCATGATATATCTAAATGGGATTTTCATAGTTAATCTATCTCAGTTTGAGATACATTTCCATTCGTAATAATTTTCAACTCACAAATCTCTTCTTTAATGTTCTAGTTTAAAGTTCATCATCTCTCTAAAGCTTTCCACTTTATTTACCCAAAATTCATAACTTCCTTCTTCTTCATATCCAACTGTTTTTATTTTGGGTTTTCTATTTTTTTAAAATGACTTCTTTAAAATTTGTGATTATCTTGTTTACGTCTTCATATTTACAGAATATACTCACTTTCTCCCTTCTCATACTGTTACATAAGTTTAGTTTAATCTGGAGTGAGTATATGTTCCAACTTTGTATTTTGTTGACTGTATTTTTAGCATTTGATTCCTTCATGTATTACAAAACTTTTATGTGCAGACTTAAGTTAAAGCTTTTTTCTGTTTCTCTCCCTTTCCCAATATGTACTCACGCCTCTTGCTAGTAGTTTTGTGTCGTCTTTTCTCAACTCCTCAGCCCCCATCCAGAACCAGGCACCAGCTGCCAGCAGATTTCATTTACTTTTTCAGTAGTGGAAGACTCGAGTCTGGCCCTCACTCTGAGCATTACGCCTGTCCTAATCTCCAGCCTGTGGGAGACTCTTCCTATTCCCCTCTACCCCACACAACCTAGCTCTCGGCCACCGCTGCTCTAGTAAACGGGATCTCCAGAGGCCGGCAGCTTTTGGCCCATCCACAACCTGGTATTCCTATTCTGCTTCTGCTCTCTAGAGATAAGACGTTAATCTAGTCTTTGGGCCCAGACCTGACTTCCTTGAATTCTCCCCTCCTGTGGTTTATCCATCCTTGCTCTGTGCTTGGCGCCTGGTATGCCTTCGTGTGCTTCAGGGTGTAAATGTGCAGGGCCTTCGTGAGCAGAGTTGAAAAAGTTCTCCAGGAGCCCTGACGGTCCCCACAGGGAGGGACTAGTCCAGACAGGTCTGGTTGGGGAAGCTTTCAAGGAGAGGAGGAAATGGAAGCTGGTCCTGGCAGGACAGAGCTTATTTGGACAGCAAGGAGGAAGGGGCTGTGTCATAGACAGGAGTCGCAAGAACAGAGGTGTGGAGAGGAGAGAAGGGAGACTAACCGGAGGGACTCATTAGCAAGCACATCTGGTGAGAAGGCAAGATCTATAAGGAAATCAGTAAAAGGCAGAGTTGGGGAAATTCTTGAGGCCAGATGATGGACATACCGGCTTTCTGGACTCAGATTCAGACCCCAAAGTAATGAAAAGATATTGACTATTTTACATATAGAAATAGAACGGCTATTCCTGATTGAAAGCTTATTTTGGCCAAACACTGTGCTAAGTGCTTTGGATAAGTTATCTCAAGTGAGCCTCTAGCAACCTTATGGGATACGTACTGTTATTATACACATTTGATAGATTAAAATGTTGAATTTAGAGAGATTGAACAATTTACCTGAAATCACAAAGAAGTAGAGCGGGCAGAATCATGGTCTAAAAGTTCTGAGGTCCTAGTTCCTGGAACCTGTAAACAATACCTTGTGAGGAAGAAGCGAGTGAAGTGAAAGTCATTCAGTCATGTCTGACTCTTTGTAACGCCATGGACTGTCCATGGCATTCTCCAGGCCGGAACACTACAGTGGGTAGGCCTTCCCATCTCCAGGGGATCTTCCCAGCCCATAGATCGAACCCAGGTCTCCCGCATTGCAGGCGGATTCTTTACCAGCTGAGCCACCAAGGGAGCCCATGAGGAAGAAGAGTCTTCCCAAATGTGATTAAGGATGATGATCATGGGACATTATCCTGGATTATCCAGCAGGTCTTAAATTTAATCACAAGCGTCCTGATAAGAGAGAAGCAGATCGGGGGGAGAAGGGGGCGACTTGGTATGCACTGAAGGGCAAGAGGTGATGTGAAGACAGAGGCAGAGACTGGCGTGATGCAGTCACAAGCAAGGAACGCCAGCCGCCACTGGCAATCTACAGATAACTTGACTGCAGCCCAGTGGGACTGACCTTGAACATCTGTCCTCCAGAACTGGGAGACGCCACGCTGTTGTTTTAAGCTACCAAGTTCATGGTTATTTGCACGGCAGTCCCAGGACTGCCGCTGCTGCTGCTAAGTCGCTTCAGTCGTGTCCAACTCTGGGCGACCCCATAGACGGCAGCCCACCAGGCTCCCCCGTCCCTGGGATTCTCCAGGCAAGAACACTGGAGTGGGTTGCCATTTCCTTCTCCAATGCACGAAAGTGAAAAGTGAAAGTGAAGTCGCTCAGTTGTGCCTGACTCTTAGCGACCCCATGGACTGCAGCCCACCAGGGTCCTCCATCCATGGGATTTTCCAGGCAAGAGTACTGGAGTGGGGTGCCATTGACAGTGACAGGTAAACAGCATAAGGAAGATTCAGGATATGACTGGGTCTCTAGACTCATATTTCTACTAACACCCTAGGGGAAAAACACTGATTTGGGATGGCTATTCTAGAAATGATGCATGGAACTGAACAAAGACAAAGCTAGATCTAGGAGGTCATTTAGGAGGCTACAGCAGTCACCAAAGTTCAGCCAAGTATTTGAATTGTAATTAATGTTTCAGCTACATTTTTATTCAAGTGGTGCTATTTACAGGTGGGGGTAAAGAGTAAATGTGCCAATGCTAATTGCCTTCCTGGGAGATTGCTTATCATACTGATAACTTAAATTGTCTCATTTTGGGGTAGAGGTGTCAGATATTTATCCATGGTTGTAAATAGTGTTTTGCCTTTTTTTTTTTTTTGCCATTTATCCCTCAGAATGCCATGTGCGACCCTTGCCCTGGTACTCAAATTAGGAAGATTTTCAGATCTAAACCGGAGTGTTAAGAAAATACTTAAATCTCTTTATAATTCGAGTGAGTACCATTCATGGTTTGTAACGTTGTAATTATGAAAACATTACTGTCAAATTGATGGCAGGTCTGCAGTTTGCTTTGAGTTTGCAGTATCTGGCATCTGGATGTGCTAATTCCGTGGCTTCCTTGACAAGCTCTCTGTCTCCTTCACCTGTTCAGTCCTTCTGGGCACAAGGTCCCAGTGTCAGACCTTGAGGCAGGGAGACCTGGGCTCCAAGGCTTCCTCACCCCTCAAAGGGCGACAGAGCCTGCACCTTCCTAGGCCACGGTGAGAAGTATGAGGCCCTCCGTAAACCTGCACAGGGCTTGGTCCCGGGGGCAGGGGGTCCCAGGGCCATGCAGCCAGGCACCACGTTTGGATCCGGGCTCTGCCATTTACCGGCAGCGGGGTCCGCTCAGTCTCTCCATCTGCAAAATATGTCCCTTCTTCTTAGGTCTGTTGTGAGGATTAAATGAGTCGGCTCGTGTGACACTTCTGGCACTGCGTGAACATTTGATGAATGCTCGCCATTATCGTTGGTGTGACTGAAAGCATGGCTGGGTGGAGACTGACCCCTGGCTCAGAGCACAGTTTTAGATCCTGTATGTAAAGGCGAGCAGGTGGGCTTTCCTGGAGTAGAGGGGCATGTCGAGGACGGGGTGAACGAGTCTGTCTGGGAGCTCTCTGTGGTGTAGCAGTGGCTGTTCTCTTTGTCACACGTGAAATCCTAGGTTTTTTTTTAGGATCTTGGTGGGTTAATTCAACACCGCTAGGGGATAAGGCTGAATCTCTATTTTGCGTTTAGAAGGCTGGGGAATAAAATGACACTAAGAACTGGCAAGCAAACAGCAAAACAGAACAGGGAGGCGCAGCTTGGGGAGCACGCTCAAGAGGGCGGAATACATTATGGTCAGTATGCATTCTGTGGGTCATGGATAGTGATGAGATTTAAATTCATCTCCAGAATCTCTGTGGCATTGCAAAGAATGGGGAGACTCACGAATAAGGCGTAGGGAGAGACTATAAAAGGGAGCTCGTTAAATCCCTGATTTCAGTGGGGATGACAGACAACCTCCCTATTTCATGTTTCGAAACTACTGCTAGTTTTAAAGCTATCATGAAATCTCTTTGCTTATTTTTTTTTTTCATCTCAAAATAGTCCAAGTGAAAAAATATCCTCCTCTTGCATTTGAAAGGAGAGCTATAAACAGGAGCAGTGTTCCAACTAGTCATCTTCTGAAACAGTGATGTGTCCAAAGCCTTAATACTTGACACTTTCTCTGTAGGTGCTATTTATAGACTCATTTTAATATTATAGTAATTATATGTTATACTATATGGTTATATTAAAAAGCTGAGGCATTACTTCACCAACAAAGGTCCATCTAGTCAAGGCTATGGTTTTCCCAGTAGTCATGTATGAATGTGAGAGTTGGAGAATTGATGCTTTTGAACTGTGGTGTTGGAGAAGACTCTTGAGAGTCCCCTGGACTGCAAGGAGATCCAACCAGTGCATCCTAAAGGAAATCAGTCCTAAATATTCATTGGAAGGACTGATGTTGAAGCTGAAACTCCAATACTTTGGTCACCTGATGCAAAGAGCTGACTCATTTGAAAAGACCCTGACACTGGGAAAGATTGAAGGTGGGAGGAGAAGGGGACAACAGAGGATGAGATGGTTGGATGGCATCATCACTCAATGGACATGAGTTTGAGTAATCTCCAGGAGTTGGTGATGGACAGGGAAGCCTGGCGTGCTGCAGTCCACGGGGTCGCAAAGAGTCGGATATGACTGAGCAAACTGAACTGAACTGATAGTTATATTATCTAGAATACACATTTTCAATCTATTTAAGATATTTTAATTCATCACATATGATTCTCTTTAAAAAGTACTTTGCTGAATAAATTACTCAAAATCAAGTGTGTAGTTGGCAGAAAATAGATTTTGCATTAGTTCATTCAGTAATCCCTAAACTGGCAAAAAATCAATATGTAGTAAGACAATTTCAGTTATAAATATATAAACCTAGATTATGTCATAAAAGAAACCTAAAGATTGTAGTAAACAGAAAAGTATTTTCTAAAAGTGAACTTTACACTAACCAGAGCTGTGCAAAATCTTTACAGAAAAAAATAAAACATGAATAAATCCAGAAAGAACTAAAGAATAGCATCACCAACTCAATGGACATGAGTTTCGGCAAACTCTGGGAGACTGTGAAGGACGGGGAAACTTGGCGAGCTGCAGTCCATGGGGTCACAAAGAGTCAGACACGACTTAGCAACTGAATAGCAGCAACAGTTTGTGGATGGAAAAATTCAATCACTTAAGCATGTTAATTTCCCACAAATTAATGAATAATGAATTCAAGGTAATTCTAAAAATTATCCCAGCAAGGTTTTTCATAGATCCCGGCAAGCTGACTCTCAGCAGCACAGAATGGAGAATAGGTCAGATAATTCTGAGGAATTAGACGGAGGGCACATAAACCGACAGTGGTTAAAACAAGAGAGGCAGGAAACGCGTGTGTGCGGAGAGAAGCCGCGTATGTAACTGAGGGCACGGAACAGATCGATGGGTCAGGGAGGAGGCATTCAATACATGATACTTACACAAATACATTCCCGTGTCAAGCCATTCAAAAAATTGTGAAATAAAGATTAAAATGTGAAAAATAAAACTCTGTGTCTTTAGAAAACATATACAAGAGTATTGTCTTAATCAAGATCAACAGCCTGAAATCACAATGAAAGGATCAACGGATCTGACTATTTAAAATTATTCTCCTATTTTTGCAAAAGATCTCATGGATAAGGGTGAAAATTAAATGAAGTCGGGAAATACATATAACCAAGGGGGTAGTATTCATAATCAATAAAATACAACAAATTGAAAGGATTCATGGCTCAACAAAAAATGAGCAGAGCATTTCAATAGGTAATTCATAGAAGAGAAATTTGATGAGCTGACAAGAAAAAAATGCTAAACTTCAGCTGTCATTAAATAAATGCCAATCAAAATATATCACCTTATACCCATTTGCTTAGCAAAAATGAAAGTGTTTGACACTTCCAAGTGTCAGCCAACACGTGGAGCGACATCTCTCATCAACCACCCAAGAGCATGTAAGCTGGAGAGCCTTTGGAAGTACCAAGAATGAAAGATGAGATGCTTGCAGTTTTCAAGCCAACCTTGAGATGTGTGCCCTAAAAATCTCTGGCTTCTGTATATCCAGAGAAATTAATGAGATTTCCAAAATCATTGTTTAACATAAAGTTAGAAACATTTCACATGACGATGAATAAAATGGATAAGTTGGGGTATCTTTATGCAATATACATACTTCAATAATTAAAATGAATTAACTAGGAACCACATGTAGCATACAGATCTCAAAAATAATGATGCATGAGAAAGTGTATTGCAGTATGATATGTAATCCGTTACTCTCTATATATCAAATATGAAAACATGGAAAATATATTGTTTATGGTATGGATGTATGTTCTGATAAATGTTGATTTCAGGAAACCTCCGAGGAGAGAAGAACGGTAATGCAATTAGAAGAGAGGTTCCCAGAGGGTGTTGATGTTACGTGAAAGGCTTTTTCCTTTAAGTGCTTAGTCACTCAGTTGTGTCCGACTCTTTGTGACCCCATGAACAGTAGCCCACCAGGCTCCTCTGTCTATAGGATTCTCCAGGCAAGAAGACTGGAGTGGGCTGCCATTCCCTTCTCCATTTTCTTTAAGAATCTTGGAATAAACATGGGAAACTGTAAAGATTTGATAAAATTGTTTGACGAGTATACAGGTATTCATTTCCTGTTTATATTTTGCTGAATGCTTGAAATATCAACTTTTAAAGGGAAACACTAATCCATTGTTATTATGAGGGAGTAACAGAATAGGAAAACACAAGCTACACTGAAATTCTAGGAACTGAAGGATCCCTTGCTCGCATTTTGGAGAAGACAATGGCACCCCATTCCAGTACTCTTGCCTGGAAAATCCCATGGATGGAGGGGCCTGTAGGCTACAGTCCGTGTGGTTGCAAAGAGCAGCAGCAGCAGCTCAGTTGCATTTTAGATTTTTTGATGTTAAAGATGCACCTTACAATCAAGATGTACATTAATATTTTCCCCCTTCAAGTCACTATAAATTGATGGCTCGTCCAACAGTTATCGGTGCTTTAGACTACAGTGTTGGTCTTTGTCATCACTGACCTCAGTCTCTGTTCCTTAGCACTGAAATGGATTTATGAATCTGGTAATCTGACTGCTTTAATCTACCAGTTTCTTTTTCCGAAAGCAATGAGGGAAATCCTTCTCCAGAGCAGGGCTGGTTTCCTGGGCGTGTACCTTCTGATTCTGCGCAGGGCCCTGTGCTCCGGAGGGCCTTGTGTTTGCTTTAATGTTGTGCTGTTTTCATCTTCAAACTCTTAATGACATTATCTCAGAGTCTGTGCCCTGGAATTGGAGCGATGGGACAATGGAGAGTGTGCATGCACAGAGGGGACGGAGGAAAATGTGTCCTCCTGCCCCTCCTGGGTGCCCATTCCCATGGGCTTGCTGTGCCTAGTGGAGATAGAATTCGGGTGGGCTTGTGAAGTGCAGACATCGTGGTAAGTGTTACATCTTAGTTCAGTCAGTTCATTAGCTCAGTCGTGTCCAACTCTTTGTGACCCCATGGACTACAGCACGCCAGGCCTCCCTGTCCATCACCAACTCCCGGAGCTTGCTCATACTCATGCCCATTGAGTCAGTGATGCCATCCAACCCACTTATCCTCTGTCGTCCCCTTCTCCTCCTGCCCTCAATCTTTCCCAGCATCAGAGTCTTTTCAAAGGAGTCAGCTCTTCACATCAGATGGCCAAAGTACTGCAGTTTCAGCTTCAACATCAGTCCTTCCAATGAACACCTAGGACTGATGTCCTTTAGGATGGACTGGTTGGATCTCCTTGCAGTCCAAGGAACTCTCAAGAGTCTTCTCCAACACCACAGTTCAAAAGCATCAATTCTTCAGCTCTCAGCTTTCTTTATAGTTCTACTCTCACTCACATCCATACATGACCACTGGAAAAATCATAGCCTTGACTAGATGGATCTTTGTTGGCAAACTAATGTCTCTGCTTTTTAATATGCTGTCTAGGTTGGTCATAACTTTCCTTCCAAGGAATAAGCATCTTTTAATTTCATGGC
>NW_011494637.1:1737875-1741904 GCF_000754665.1 Bison bison bison | reverse complement strand
TCCCAAATTTGCTGGCATATTGAGTGCAGCACTTTCACAGCATCATCTTTCAGGATTTGAAATAGCTCAACTGGAATTTGATCACCTCCAGTAGCTTTGTTCATAGTGATGCTTTCTAAGGCCCACTTGACTTAACATTCCAGGATGTCTGGCTCTAGGTGAGTGATCACACCATTGTGATTATCTGGGTCATGAAAATCTTTTTGTACAGTTCTTCTGTGTATTCTTGCCACCTCATCTTAATATCTTCTGCTTCTGTTAAGTCCATACCATTTCTGTCGTTTATTGAGCCCATCTTTGCATAAAATGTTCCCTTGGTATCTCTAATTTTCTTGAAGAGATCTCTAGTCTTTCCCATTCTGTTGTTTTCCTCTATTTCTGTGCACTGATCACTGAGGAAGGCTTTCTTATCTCTCCTTGCTATTCTTTGGAACTCTGCATTCAAATGGGTATATCTTTAATTTTGTCCTTTGCTTTTTGCTTCTCTTCTTTTCACAGCTATTTGTAAGGCCTCCTCAGACAGCCATTTTGCTTTTTTGCATTTCTTTTTCTTGGGGATGGTCTTGCTCCCTGTCTCCTGTACAATGTCACGAATCTCCGTCCATAGTTCATCAGGCACTTGGTCTATCAGATCTAGTCCCTTAAATCTATTTCTCACTTCCACTGTATAATCATTAGGGATTTGATTTAGGTCATATGTGAATGGTCTAGTAGTTTTCCCTACTTTCTTCAACTTAAGTCTGAATTTGGCAATAAGGAGTTCATGATCTGAGCTGCAGTCAGCTCCTGGTCTTGTTTTTTGCTGACTGTATAGAGCTTCTCCATCTTTGCCTGCAAAGAATATAATCAATCTTATTTTGGTGTTGACCATCTGGTGATGTCCATGTGTAGGGTCTTCTCTTGTTTTGTTGGAAGAGGGTGTTTGTTATGATCAGTGCATTCTCTTGGCAGAACTTTATTAGCCTTTGCCCTGCTTCATTCTGTACTCCAAGGCCAAATTTGCCTGTTACTCCAGGTATCTCTTGACTTCCTACTTTTGCATTCCAGTCCTGTATAATGAAAAGGATATCTTTTTGGGGTGTTAATTCTAGAAAGTCTTATAGGTCCTCATAGAACTGTTCAACTTCAGCTTCTTCAGCATTACTGGTTGGGGCATAGACTTGGATTACTGTGATATTCAATGGTTTGCCTTGGAAACGAACAGAGATCATTCTGTCGTTTTTGAGACTGCATCCAAGTACTGCATTTCGGACTCTTTTGTTGACTATGATGGCTACTCCATTTCTTCTAAAGGGATTCTTTCCCACAGTAGTAGATATAATGGTCATCTGAGTTAAATTCACCCATTCCAGTCCATTTTAGTTCGCTGATTCCTAGAATGTCGACATTCACTCTTGCCATCTCCTGTTTGACCACTTCCAATTTGCCTTGATTCATGGACCTAACATTCCCGGTTCCTATGCAATATTGCTCTTTATAGCATCAGACCTTGCTTCCATCACCAGTCACATCCACAACTGGGGGTTGTTTTTGCTTTGGCTCCGTCTCTTCATTCTTTCTGGAGTTATTTCTCCACTGATCTCCAGTAGCATATTGGGCACCTACTGACCTGGGAAGTTCATCTTTCAGTGTCCTGTCTTTTTGCCTTTAAGACTGAGTAAACAGGGCACTTACAGGGAGGCCGTCCTTTCTGTTCTAACCAGGACTTGCTCTGAATGCAGAAAGAAGACGATGGCATTCTGAGAACTCTGAGTGCTCTTGGAGCCCTATCATACAGTTTCTTGTTCCTGTTACTCTGTGTTAATCAGCAACTTAAGCGGGAAAGGATAACATAGAACAGGGAAAGACAGGGGGACCCATACTCCCTTTTCTTTTCAGTCCTCCCATACTCATTCATAAGCTGAAAATAGAATATTGGTAGAATATGCATCAGGAAGTGGAATAAAATCAGCTGAATTCATTTTGTGCATAATTTCCACTGTTCTTGCAAAGACAAAACTCATGCACCTGTGATCTACATGTGTGCGATTTCAGGGATTTCACATATAAGTTAGTTCTTATGTTTGCATTTTAAGTTGGAATTGAGCAATATAAAGATGAATGATAATATTCAGGCTAATAATTTACTATTTTAATTTTCCTTTATTTAAAATAGCATTAAAGGGGGAAAAAAAAAAACCCACAAAGAACTAAGAGAGAGAAACACCATAAAAGAAAGGGAAAAGCTTCATCTTTTAGTTAGCAGCATTTTTCTCCTACTTTTGGAACAAGGGGTTCCACGTTTCATCTTCACGGGACACCCCCAAAGTATGCAGCCAGCTGTGCTACATAAGCAGTGCTCCATGGGCAGTTCCTTCAGCATCACCCTGCCCATGGCAGAGGCTCAGTGGATAAGCATGAGGTAGAATGTGTCTCCTATAGCAGAAGGGAGCAGGGAAACAGAGCTACACAGGAGGCTCCCCACCCAGGGTTATTCTAATCACATGCTCCCCCCAAATGAACAACTTCTGTTTTAGAAACAGATGTGAATCAGACTTCTTTTGCTTGGAAATTACATATACACAAAATCAGTTCATTCTTATCATCATTCATAATAACCATGGAGTATACGTTTTTTGTTGTTGTTGTTGCAGAGACCCACAGCTGTTCTAAAACCCACTTCCTGGTTCATAAGTACTCACTGGACTACATTTCCCAGAATCCCATGCAGCAAAGTGCGCCCATGTGACTGAGTTCTTGTCAAGGGGCATGAGTGTAAGTGATACGTTCCACTTTCGGGCCTGGCCTGCTAAGCTCTCCCGGGTACCCTCCTCCATGTCTCTTCCTCCTCTGGATGACTGGGATTGTGAGGCCGAAAAGAGGAAATGCAGGTGGCCGAGAGGCACACGGAAGGATGCTCAACACTGCTAATCATCAGGGATACGCAAATCAAAGCCACGGCGAGGCGTCACCGCACACCTGGCAGAATGACTGTCGCCAGAAAGAGCACATGTGACAGGCGCTGATGTGGACGTGGAGACCAAGCGTGGGTGGGAATTTACATTCCCACAGCGACGGTGGAGTGTAAATTCGTGCATCCGCTGTGGAAAACAGCTCGGCGGGTTCTCAGAATACTAGAACTACCACATGATTCAGCAGTGCCATTCCTGGGTATATATTTGAAAAAAAAAACAAACACTAATTCAAAAACATACACGCACACCCAATGTTCATAGCAACATTATTTACATTTGCCAAAACATGGAAGCAACCTAAGTGTCCAGTGATAGATGAATGGATAAAAAAAGATGTGGTATATATTTATCATAGAATACTACGCAGCTGCAAAAAAGGACAAGATTTTGCCATTTGTGGCAACACTGGATGCATTTGGAGGGCATCATGCTAAGTGAAATAAGTCAGACAGAGAAATAAAAATACTGGATGATATTGTTCATATGTGGAATCTAAAAGAATACAACAAACTACTGAATATATCAAAAAAGAAGCAGATGCAGATATACATAACACACTGGCGGTTACCACTGCAGGGAGGGAAGGGAGGAGGGTCAATACAGGGTGGAGGAATAAGAGGCACAAGCTATTAGGCCTAAAATAGGCTACAAGGGTATATTGTACAACACAGGGAATATAGACAATATTTTATCAGTTCAGTTCAGTTGCTCAGTCATGTCCGACTCTTTGCGACCTCATAAATCACAGTACACCAGGCCTCCCTGTCCATCACCAGCTCCCAGAATCTACCCAAACCCATGCCCATCAAGTCGGTGATGCCAACCAGCCATCTCATCCTTTGTCGTCCCCTTCTCTTCCTGCCCCCAATCCTTCCCAGCATCAGGGTCTTTTCCAGTGAGTCAACCCTTCGCATGAGGTGGCCAAAGTATTGGAGTTTCAGCTTCAACATCAGTCCTTCCAAAGAACACCCAGGACTGATCTCCTTTAAGATGGACTGGTTGGATCTCCTTGCAGTCCAAGGGACTCTCAAGAGTCTTCTCCAACACCACAGTTCAAAAGCATCAATTCTTCAGC
>NW_011494637.1:1724078-1737180 GCF_000754665.1 Bison bison bison | reverse complement strand
TATTTGGAACCAGTCTGTTGTTCCATGTCCAGTTCTAACTGTTGCTTCCTGACCTGCATATAGGTTTCTCAAGAGGCAGGTCAGGTGGTATGGTATGCCCATCTTTTTCAGAATTTTCCACAGTTTATTGTGATCCACATAGTCAAAGGCTTTGGCATAATCAATAATGCAGAAATAGATGTTTTTCTGGAACTCTCTTGCTTTTTCTATGATCCAGCAGATGTTGGCAATTTGATATCTGGTTCCTCTGCCTTTTCTAAAACCAGCTTGAACATCTGGAAGTTCACGGTTCACGTATTGCTGAAGCCTGGCTTGGAGAATTTTGAGCATTACTTTACTAGCGTGTGAGATGAGTGCAATTGTGAGGTAGTTCAAGCATTCTTTGACATTGCCTTTCTTCGGGAATGAAATGAAAACTGACCTTTCCCAGAGTATGACATTTAAAAATTGTGGATTGTTATACTGTATAACATACAATATTGTATAGCAACTATACTTCAGTTTAAAAAAAGACTATGACAAGGCCACAATTGTAGGGACCCACTAGCATAAGTCCCTGCAACTACATAGACCCAAGTCCTTCTCTTCTCCCACCTCATCTGAATCTGACCAGCAGTGACCTATTAACATACATAAAAATAAGTAAACATACATCACTTCATGGCAAACAGATGGGGAAACAGTGGAAACAGTGTCAGACTTTATTTTTCTGGGCTCCAAAATCACTGCAGATGGTGATTGCAGCCATGAAATTAAAAGACGCTTGCTCCTTGGAAGGAAAGTTACGGCCAACTTAGACAGCATATTAAAAAGCAGAGACATGACTTTGCCAACAAAGGTCTGTCTAGTCAAGGCTATGGTTTTTCCAGTGGTCATGTATGGATATGAGAATTGGGCTATAAAGAAAGCTGAGTGCCGAAGAATTGATGTTTTTGAACTGTGGTGTTGGAGAAGACTCTTGAGAGTCCCTTGGACAGCAAGGAGATCCAACCAGTCCATCCTAAAGGAGATCAGTCCTGGGAGTTCTTTGGAAGGACTGATGTTGAAGCTGAAACTCCAATACTCTGGCCACCTGATGGGAAGAGCTGACTCATTGGAAAAGACCCTGATGCTGGGAAAGGTTGAAGGCAGGAGGAGAAGGGGACGACAGAGGATAAGCGGGTTGGATGGCATCACCGACTCAATGGACATGGGTTTGGGTAGACTCCAGGAGTTAGTGATGGACAGGGAGGCCTGGCGTGCTGAAATTCATGGGGTTGCAAAGAGTCGGATACGACTGAGCAACTGAACTGAATTGAACTGAACTGTTTCTTTAGCTACTGAAATTTAGCAGTGTTCTGTTACTTTATGCAGCCTAGCTTAACCTAACTGACTTGCTCAACACAGATGTCATACGGACAAAAGGAGCCAATGAAAATTACCCAGAAATTACTCTCCCCAGCCCCCATTACCTTTCTTTTTCACTAATTCTAGAGAATGACTTTTACAATTGTATTTTCTAATTGATATTATTTCAATTTCTCCTGAAAACAGAGCTTTTGCCCTGACTCCCGAGAATCCAAATTGATACTAAACACAATTAAGAGTTACATAGGTGTTTTTCTTCTGGGCTTAATAAAGGCCACTAAGAGCCCAGAAGTAATTTATCAGTTGAGTATAGTTCCTGCCAAGGACGTCTTAGAGTGCGTGGCGACAGAAGGCATGGGTTTTCCCCCTGGATCTGCTCATGGCCTGTAACTTCCCAGGTGTGGTTTCTTTCTCCAACTGGGGACCGCCATCAGCTCTGCTGAATTATTATAAGGCTGTATTAATCACAGGGCACAGGCAAACTGCTTAATGAGTCTTAGAGGAAAAGTAATATAGAAGGAATAATACTTGAGTTGTTTTACTTTAAATAGAAGTTGGGTATCAAAAGGGAAATTTGTTCTCATTCAGTTCATAAATAATGACTCCCAGTATTCAGATTCTTCTTTTCTCTGCAAGAGACCATTTTATTTTGTACTCAGACTGGGAAGTTTGTTCTACTGTTGGAGTAGTTGATTGATAAATTTATTGATGAGCCCATTCAAACGAATACCACTGAAACAATCATCTTAAAATAAAATATACATTTATTAGATTTCTA
The DNA here is from genome assembly GCF_000754665.1 of Bison bison bison. Classification (NCBI taxonomy): domain Eukaryota; kingdom Metazoa; phylum Chordata; class Mammalia; order Artiodactyla; family Bovidae; genus Bison; species Bison bison. Next base: position 1,735,055 of record NW_011494637.1, on the reverse strand, counting down.
GTAGGTAGCATAAAGCCAGCCATATTTGTGAAAACAATTAAACATTTTTATCTTAAATCAATCTTATTTTTAAATACATAGAGATTTACCTTCCTTAATAGATGAGGGGATTCCCTGCTGGCTCAGTAAAGAATCTGCCTGCAATGCAGGAGACCTGGGTTTGATTCCTGGGTTGGGAAGATCCCCTGGAGGAGGGCATGGCAACCCACTCCAGTATTCTTGCCTGGAGAATCCCGTGGACAGAGGAGCCTGGGAGGCTAGAGTCCATGGGGTCGCAAAGAGTTGGACACGACTGAGCAACTTCACTTTCTTTCACAGTAGATTTAAGATGAATATACTGTAGAATATTATAATGTAATTTATTACTTCAGAGAAGGCAATGGCACCCCACTCCAGTACTCTTGCCCGAAGACTCCTATGGATGGAGGAGCCTGGAGGCTGCAGTCCATGGGGTCGATAAGAGTTGGACACAACTGAGCGACTTCACTTTCACTTTTCACTTTCACGCATTGGAGAAGGAAGTGGCAACCCACTCCAGTGTTCTTGCCTGGAGAATCCCAGGGACGGGGGAGCCTGGTGGGCTGCCGTCTATGGGGTTGCACAGAGTCGGACACGACTGAAGCGACTTAGCAGCAGCAGCAGCAGCAGCAGCAATCTATTACTTATATTTAACTGGACAAACCAAACCATGTCTTTCTGAAATAACACTAGATACAGTAAAAGCTGCATGCAAATGATTAGACAGTAGTCTGAATACTGTGTTCTCTGTATCTAAGTTGTGAATCTTTTAAGATACAACTGATGCAAAACATTAAAAGAATAAGTTAAAAGAAAACACTGAAAAAGTTTACTGAGCACATACCATTAGCAAAGTATGGTGGTAGGGATTATGCAAGGGGATGAAAGGATTTTCGGAAAGTAAGAACTTTACATCACCCTTTGTGTGGACTTTTACTTGTCAAATAACACTTGATCTCTCATCTCACTGGATCCCCACCACACCTACGTGAGGTCAGAGGGCGGCACTTCACAATGAGAACACAGCGTTCCACACCCACTGGATTAGTTTCCTAGGGCCACAGTAAAAACGGATCACTAACGTGGTGACTTGAAACAACAAAAATGTGTTATCTCACAGTCTAAAATCAAGGTGTAAGCTGAGCCACACTCTCTCTGAGACAGCTAAGGGAAGCATCTGTTTTATGCCTCTCTCCAAATTCTAGGGTCACCGGCCACCCCCAGCTTGTAGAAGCATCATTCTAATCTATTCCTCCATCTCCACGGAGGGCTCTTCCTTCAGGGTGTGGCTGTCTCTGCCTGTCTCCTCTTCTTTAAGGACACCGGCCACACTGATTAAGGGCCCACCCTACACCAGTCGGATCTCATTGTAACTAATAATATCCTCACAACTCTATTTCCTAATAAGGTCGCATCCTGAGCTCCTGGGAAGGATGCAAAATTTGGGGGACACTTTCCAACCCAGAACCCGCCTCCTGCAATGTATCTATATGAGTGAAGCTTCCCTTCACTCAGGGAAGGAGCCCGGTCCACATCAGAACAGAGTTCCAGGCACAGGACACCCTGTGGGGAAAGGCGTTGAGGAAGTGCCTCCTGAGTGTAGTGGAAGCTTGGCTCTGGGAGGTGAAGACACGGGCGCAGAGGACCACTGGTGGGAGATGATGCTGCCACGCAGCAAGCGCGACCCACGTGGAAATAACTTTGCAAACCACCTAACAACGTTTTGACGTTATTGCAGGGGAGTCAGTGACAGGTTTTGACGGAAAAACGGCGAAGGCGGTGGGGTCTATGAGATGCTGGTTAGGAGCTTGTTAAGGTAGTTGAGACTGCATGTGTGCTCAGTCGTGTCCGACTTTGCGACCCCATGGACTGCCCACCAGGCTCCTCTGTCCACAGGATTGTCCAGGCAAGAATACTGGAGAGGGCTGCCATGCCCTCCTCCAGGGGATCTTCCCGACCCAGGGATCGAACCTGTCTCCTGCATCTCCTGCATTGGCAGGCGAGTTCCTTACCAGAAGACCCACCTGGAAAGTCCCAGTTGAGATTAGTGGCTGGCACTTGAAATAGAGTATCAGGAGCGATAATGAGAGAAAAAAGAAGGAAGGATGACATAGCAAAGGAACAGTGGGCAAAATTCGCTATCAAGAATTTTAGGGTGAGGGGAGGAGGGAAAATAAAAGGAAGCATGCAGAAGTTTGCCCCTAAAGACAAACTGAGGGCTGAGGTCACAGACACAGGTTGGGGTGGCATAATATCCAATTTTGTGGGTTAACTTTGTATAAGCACCCCTACGAATACAACCACCCTTCATCCTGATGAAATACACATAATCAAGATATGCACAAGTAACTCTGTGGTTGAGAAACTATACAACTCCATCTTTTCATTGTTCTCTGACTCCTTATCCAAGACACCGCTTATTTTGTCTTTTGCATTTCTCCTTTCAGTTCTTTTGTTTGACTAGTTTCCTAGGAGCAGTTACAAGACAAAAGACGTTCCATTTTTCTTTGAAGGACGATGCCCGTTCCATTGGTGATGAGCCCTTCATTCTTCTCTTTGTGCCTTAGTTTACTAGAATAACCACCTTTCCTCGAGTTGTTACTTTTTCAACAAGCACTTATAGAGTGTTTACTATTTGCCAAGCGCTGTTTCAGGCATTCTATAGCTATAAATCCACTTAATCGTCATAAGGACATCTCTACGGTAGGTACTGTTAGCCCCATTTTGTGGATGAAGAAGCTGAGGTGTGGTGAGGCTGGATGAACTTGACTAAGGGTAGGGGGCAGAGTCTGTGCTCCTGGCCACTGCCATGCCATCTTGTGGTCAGCAGGAAGACCAGAGCTTGCTGATCAGGACAGCACTTGCTTATCTCTAAGACCTGGCAGCCCCTGGATGCAGAACACTGTGCAACCTCTAACCATAAGGAATGGTCATAATTTCAAAACGCTGATACTATTTAGAATGAGCAATAGGCCAACAATAGGATTATTTCTGACCAAATATGGGACTGCTAAGTTTTTGGACTGGGATGGGGGCTGTAGAATCACACCTGTCTCCCTCACCTGCTCATCTTTGGCCCAGTGGTACACACGCATCACCTCTCACCTGGAGTTTACCATAAACCCAGACACATACAGATGACCACTTCCTATGATGGGACTAAATCTGACTCCAAGATCATTCATGATATGATCTTAAAGTAGTGGTTCTCAAATTTGGGTGTGGATAAAAATTACTTGGAGAATTAGAGCACAAATTCCAGATTCTTAGCCCCACCTGCCCTGAGACTCTCACTCAAGGAATGGGTGAGGCCTTGGGTATTCCACGTTTAAATAAGTGTGGTGATTCTAAAGCTGTTTATCCAAGGATGTACTTTAAGAAACCATTGGAGATGGAGCTACCAGAACCTTATACAGAGGGAAGAAAATATTTTCCTCAACATTTTAAACTATTTTTAGAACATTGAGAATTCTCTTATATTTAACATTTAATACATACCATCTAAGTTTCTACTAAAATAACAGATGGTAAGAAATGTCTATCAAATTTTATCAGTGAGGTTTTTCAATGATAGGTTCTTTAAAACATACTGAAAGATTTATTACTTCTGGAAATTTGATGATATGGACAAAAATAGCTTTCCATGAGATAAATGTATCCAAAATCCATATTGAGTTGGAAATTTTCCCATTTGTTTTGCGTAGTCTGTACACAATTTTGGCTAACGATAGTCTTGAGACTTTGTGTATGATTATTCTCAGGGCGTGAATCACGCGAATCTTCCACAATCCACGTACATGACCTCCCAGTGTTCAAAGTCTCAGAGCCCAAGGGCCACTGCATCAATCACTTTATGTTCCATTTCAGTGGTAAATTAAGTTATGCAACTTGGAAGTATATAGCTTGATTTTTTAAGAAGCTTGGCTTACAGGCAAGAGAAATGACAAAGAAATCCTAAATTCATTTCCTCCATGATGGACATCCATAATCGAGCCATCGGTTCCCCTCAGAACACCAGAACTTAAAGAGCCAGACCACAGTGGTTGAAGGTATTTGTGTTTCTCTTCCTAACACTCTTAGAGCCTTAGAGTAACCAGGTTTCCTTGCTCAGTTACTCCTGACTAGAACTAAATTATAATTCTTCAGGAGGATGTTTAAACTCATTCTCCATTTACAACCGAGGACAGTTTCCTAGCCCTGCGTCTTGTTTCAAAGAAAGCCTAGATTAATATCCTGGGAACGGAGCTTTTGCTCTAATTCCTCAATTTTATCCAATTTTAAGTGGCTTTTCTGAGTATATAGAACCATCTTCTTCAGATAATCTCAGCGATTTTGGTATTTTAGAACAATTACACTTTAAATTCAAAAACCTCCTGCAAGTTGAAAATTTCAAAGTTCTCTGAAAAAAATAATAAATTACAATCAAGGAACAAAGGAATAATAAAAAAATATAGAGCACATATTCTAAAACCTCATGTTATGAGATGGGTTATGAAAGCAAGTGAAACATTAAAATATATACCTCTGGAAAGAAACAAAAGACATAACACTTAAACATGATCTCTTAATTTAAAAAACAATTGGCTGGCTTTCACCAGGCTTAGTCTGCATTTCAGATACAAGTGGGCTTTTGACAGGCACGCGGTGTTCAGGTGACAGGACGGATATCCAAAGGACGAGGCTGTCATGATACGTCCCTTCTGTGAGCGGGAAAGGCAAGGGCCTCCTCTGTATACGCAAAGAGCCCCTATGACTTCCCTGGGTATGGGCAAGTTTCTTTTGCTACTGACCTATTGACTGACCTAATCCTCTGGCCACGGAAAATGAAACTAATCAAAACCAATCTAAGTGAGGACACAGTTATAAAATAATCTGAAGCTTTCATTCTTCAAAGGCAAATCTTTACTGAGCTTCCGCTATATGCAGGGCTTCCCAGGTGGCGCTAGTGGGAAAGAACCCGCCCGCCAGTGCAGGAGACCTGAGAGTTGTGGGTTTGATCCCCGGGCCGGGAAGATCCCCGGAGGAGGGCATGGCAACTCACTCCAGTATTTTTGCCTGGAGAATCCCATGGACAGAGGAGCCTGGTGGGCTACAGTCCATGGAGTCACAAAGAGGCAGGCACGACTGAGCACACAGCACAGACACCCCTGTCTTGCATCAGTGCCCCCCCACCCCCACCCTCCCGGGGCAGCTCAAGGCTGAGAAAGACAAAAATCATGTGAACACACAGCCATTCTGGGCTCGCCAGCACCCTCGTGCTGTTCTGAATGTCTCGGTCTGTGCCACTTTGCTCTGATAATTTTGCTGGGTTCCTATTTGTAACAAAATCTAAATATATTCACTCATAATAGCAATGGTTTATATGGAGTTATTTTATTTTCATCTCTGCGGTGACCTTTCAGATTCTTCTGCCACCGTTTTATGTGCCATATTTTAGTTTAATTGAGTGTGTGTAGAAGAAAGGTGAAGCTTGAAACGCTGGGTGTCAGAAAGACTGGGAGAATTATTGTGACCTGTCTAAACTGCATTTGCTCTGTTCCCTTTGTAAATGCCCTCGTAAATACCGAAGACAATCTCGGGCTCAGTGCTGTGTAAAAACAAAATGTCACAGAAATTATTTCTGTGAAATGAGAAGAAGTGGAAGGAGTCATCCCGAGGAATTAAACGTATGCAGCAGACGCCGTGTGGTGGCTCTGGAGCCTTGTCTCAAGGTCAGCCATTCTAGCAGAAGGTGTGAGGCCCAATCTAGGCATTAATGAGACAGTACTTTACGCGTGCTACTTGAGTAAAATGGCATACCATTGTATTTCGGCACCTTGTTGTAAATGAAAGCATCATTTGGCGTGTGTGGATTAAAATAAAAGTCTCTCACCCAGCCAAACTTCTCCCCCATGAGCCCCTCCCTCACTGCCTGTTCATCACTGTTGCTGCCATGCTTTATTAGAATACATGCAACTGGTTCTGCGTGTGTATACACATGTGTTATCTACCAGATAAAAATAGAATCATGCTTTCATTTGCTTCTCCCATGCTTACATATGCATGCTTTCTTACAATAAATTCTTTTCTCCAAGGCAGAATATATATATCCTAATTTATAAAAACTCTGCACGGCCTTCCATTATCAGTAGTAACTGATAAACACTTAGACACTTTACAAATCTTTGCTATTTCAATAAAACCTGTGTTATTATTTCCACAGGATAGTTGGCTAGAAGTAGAGTTGTGAAAGTCACTCAGTCGTGTCCGACTCTTTGTGACCCCATGAACTATACAGTCCATGGAATTCTCCAGGCCAGAATACTGGAGTGGGTAGTCTTTCCCTTCTCCAGGGGATCTTCCCAAACCAAGGATCAAACCCAGGTCTCCAGTATTGCAGGCAGATTCTTTACCAGCTGAGCCACAGGGGAAGCCCAAGAATACTGGACTGGATAGCCTAGCCCTTCTCCAGTGGATCGGCCTGAACCAGGAATCGAACAGGGGTCTCCTGCATTTCAGGCAGATTCTTTACCAACTGAGATTTCAGGGAAGCCCAGAAGTAGACTTCAGGGTGAAGCAAAAGGCACACTTAAGGTGAAATTGCTAAATTATCTTTCAAACTATGTTTCCTGTTTGCCTTCTCATTAACAGTGTTTGTTTCTAGGGATCTCATAAAAACAAGAGGTCATATTTCATTGTGATTTTCATTACTTTATTGTTAACAGAATCAATCACCTCTTTGCTTTTTTTGATTATTTGTGCTTCTTCTCTGAATTACTTCTTATTATTGGGTTGTCTGTCTTTTTCTGATTGCTATTTAGGAGCTTTTTGTATGTCCAGGGCATTAGTTAGTTCAGTCGCTCAGTCATGTCTGACTCTTTGCAACCCCAGGATTGCAGCAGGCCAGACTTCCCTGTCCATCACCAAATCCTGGAGCCCGCTCAAACTCCTGTTCATTGAGTCAGTGATGCCATCCAACCATCTCATCTTCTGTCGTCCCATTCTCCTCCCACCTTCAATCTTTCCCAGCATCGGGGTCTTTTCAAATGAGTCAGTTCTTCACATTAGGCGGCCAAAGTATTGGAGCTTCAGTTTTAGCATCAGTCCTTCCAATGAATATTCAGGACTGATTTCCTCTAGGATGGACTGGTTGGATCTCCTTATAGTCCAAGGGACTCTCAAGAGTCTTCTCCAACACCACAGTTCAAAAGAATCAGTTCTTCAGCACTCAGCTTTCTTTAGAGTCCAACTCTCACATCCACACACGACTATTGGAAAAACCATAGCTTTGACTAGATGGACCTTTGTTGGCAAAGTAATGACTCTGCTTTTTAATATGCAGTCTAGGTTGGTCATAACATTTCTTCCAAGGAGCAAGCATCTTTTAACTTTTTTTCATGGCTGCAGCACCATCTGCAGTGATTTTGGAGCCCCCCAAAATAAAGTCTCTCACTGTTTCCATTGTTTTCCCATCTATCTGCCATGAAGAGATAGGATCAGATGCCATGATCTTCGTTTTCTGAATGTTGAGCTTTAAGCCAACTTTTCCACTCTCCTATTTCATTTTCATCAAGAGGCTCTTTAGTTCTTCTCTTTCTGCCATAAAGTTGGTGTCACCTGCGTATATGAGGTTATTGATATTTCTCCCAGCAACCTTGATTCCAGCTTGTGCTTCATCCAGCCTGGCATTTTGCATGATGTACTCTGCACATAAGTTAAATAAGCAGTGTGACAATATACAGCCTTGATGTACTCCTTTCCCAATTTGGAACCAGTCTGTTGTTCCATGTTTGGTTCTAACTGTTGCTTCCTGACCTGCATACAGATTTCTCAGGAGGCAGGTCAGGTGGTCTGGTATTCCCATCTCTTTAAGAATTTCCCACAGTTTATTTTGATCCACATAGTCAAAGGCTTTGGCATAGTCAATAAAGCAGAAATAGATGTTTTTCTGGAATTCTCTTGCTTTTTCCATGATCCAGCAGACGTTGGCAATTTGATCTCTGGTTCCTCTGCCTTTTCTAAATCCAATTTGAACATCTGTAAATTCACAGTTGACATACTGTTGAAGTCTCACTTGGAGAATTTTGAGCATTACTTTGCTAGCATATGAGATGAGTGCAATTGTGCAGTAGTATGAGCATTCTTTGGCATGCCTTTCTTTGGGATTGGATTGAAAACTGATCTTTTCCAGTCCTGTGGCCACTGCTGAGTTTTCCAAATTTGTTGGCATATTGAGTGCAGCACTTTCACAGCCTCATCTTTTAGGATTTGAAACAGCTCAACTGGAATTGCATCACCTCCACTAGCTTTGTTCGTAGTGATGCTTCCTAAGGCCCGCTTGACTTCACATTCCAGGATGTCTTGCTCTAGATGAGTGATCACACCATTGTTATTATCTGGGTCATGAAGATCTTTTTTTGTACAGTTCTGTCCTGGGCACTAAATGTTTACTATTTTATGTACTGAAATTATTTTGTCCCAGTTTGTCATTTGCCAAGTAACTCTATGTTTGGTTGTTTCTGCTTGCACATGAGTTCTTAGCTTTTTTTTATAGTCAGATCCATCAATCTTTTCCTCAATACCTCTTAGCTTTTGGGTTTAGGTTAGAAGAATCTTCTCTACTCTGACATTAGTTTTAATAAATTATCGTATATTTTCTTCTAGTACTTTTATAGTTTTAGTATTTTACACATAAATCTTTGCACTTTTTCAAAACTATTTGTGGAGTACTTGGAGGTACACATTCTGATTTTATTTTCCTCCAAACAGAACAATGAACTCAGTTCCATTTATTGAATAACTCAGCTTTCCCCTACTGATTTAAAATGTCGTCTTTACTGAATTTCAGATTTTTATATACTTTGAGGTTTGCTTCTGGCCTCTTTTCTGTTTTCTACTGATTATCTCTCAAAGTCTGCACTATTTTATTTAGAGTAGGGCAAACAATTTCTTCTCCTTTATCTCCACCACCTTTACATTTTCTAATTATATTTTAAAAGTATTTTTCATAAGAATATAATGCATGGAAATACACATTTTGAAGTATGTAAAAGAAGTTTTAAGTGTACCAGATACCTATAGGGAGTATTATTACGGAGTATCAGAATATAGGTTGTTCAAGTTACCATCTTATTATTGATGGTAGAGCTTACATTAGACAGTGCAAAGGGCATCCTATAAAATCGCCCTGCTCTTGGAGACTCTGGTGTATAATAAGCACTTGTCTTCTCCACTAGCTCTGAGCCCCAACTTCCTTTCTGCACTCTTCCCTGCCCTGCCCCAACCTCTGTTCTTGTGCAGGATCCTAATCCTGTGGAAACTCTGGATATTTTTTTGTTGGGTCCAGGCCTCCTTCCTAAGTTTCTCTGCCTCTTGTCCAATGAGTTCTTAAGAAAAATAAAGTCAAATGATTTTATATTTGGTTACCTTATGATCTATTAAATTAAGGTTTAAATAAAAAATCAATTCAAATATTTAAGATGATAGGATATGTGGCCAATGAAAATCAATTCAAATATTTAAGATAGCATATGTGGCTATTTCCATCAAAAAACTGAACATCAGTTTCTATAATTAGAAAGCTTTGCTCAATTTTAACATCATTTCCTTGAGAAAAATCAAATTTATATATATATATATTTCTAATTTCAGTATCTATTCTAGAAAGCAGGGTTTTTCCTGCATCGTGTTGAAAAATGCAGAGGATTAATTCATGTTCGTATGCCCAAGGTTGCATAGTTGGTTCTAGAATATATGACTTTCAACTGAAGACCCACTAGACGAGATCTTAGATAATCGAATATGTTTTCTAAAGTCATATTTTATTGTAAACATTTTTTTTCCAGATTAAAAAGACCAAAATTTAATGAAATTGCTTTAGAGTTGGCCTTTCTCCCTTTTTTCACTTAATGTGTTTCCAAAGTTTTTTTCCCTTTCTTTTAAAAAACATAACAACTCAAGTGGGATGAAGATGGGAAAAGAAGAACAAGTCAGAGTCAGAAACACATTACTGTATCAAACAAAAACACACAAGTTTGTCTACTGTTTTCCTTCAGGATACTGTCTCAATGTTCTGAATGCTTTATGTTGGGAGACTTTTAATTCTTCCCAAAGCACAAGCCAATATAGATGCTTACAGTAGGTATCCAAAAGAATGAGAAACAGCATCAGCATAAATGACCCTTACACAGCACCTTCTTTCCCCAAACGACCTTTTGCTTTAGTCAATGAACAGTATAAAGGATTACCAAGGAGAATGAAATGGATGTTCTGTAAAGTTCAACTCAGGAGAATGAGCTCCTCTGAGTGAGAAGTGAGGTGAAATTCACACAGTAGGTGCAGTGAAGCAGACATAGAAATGCCACCTCGGTGCTAGGTCAGCTGGAAGTGAGAATTATAAGAGAGGTCACCAAACCCGTGAGATGACACCAAGCAAAGTGAGGCCCATCATCCTGCATCCCAGAAGCCCTGTGGTAGACAGAGCCACAGCAGGCAGACACTGTTGGGGGCCAGAGTGAGGTACTCCGCCCGTGACAAAGGTCATGAGGAAGGAGGCTCGACATACGCAAAGGCGGGATCGAGCCTCAGGAGTCCCCCTGGAAATCCTCGAGCGTCTACCCCCATAACCAGAGCCTGCCTGCTTTACTACTTTGTGCTCTTACCTACACCTCTGACTTTACGGGGGGCTGTCCCCCACCACCTCTTTCGGAGAAGGAGTTAACCTAGAGCTCCAGTCAATAAAAACTCTTGGGTGTGACAAGAGTGTTTTAACCTACAAACTCCTCTGAAGGTTCTCTAGCCTGCCTGTCAGGCTCGTCCGGCCACATGTGATTGCTCACAGCCTCCCAACCGTGAGAGGCACGAGATGCTTTAAACCTTCTAAAAACAGGTTCCTTAGAAAAGTTAGAAAATTATAAGTATAGTGGGCTGATTAGAAATTGTATTGGTGAAGGGTTTTTCATTTGTTGAGCCAATGTTTAC
>NW_011494637.1:1676431-1723950 GCF_000754665.1 Bison bison bison | reverse complement strand
GGCCCCCCTGGCCAGAAGATGATGTAACACCCCTAACACCTCTGTATACATTTGTGTGAAGCACCTGACTTTAATAAAAGTCAAGACTGCTGTCCCCACGTGAATTTTGTATAACATCTCAGTGTATAAAACCAGACTCTGGAAAATAAAGAATGGGGATCAGTTTCTCGAAATACTGGTCTCCCCATGTCTCTCTCTCCCTCTGGCTGAGTCTCCATCTGGAGCGCGGAACCCACCAAGCTTACTAATTTTGCCTGGGCTTCTAAGATCCGACCGGGGAGGCCTCAGTGTCTCCTCTCCTTCGGGAGAACGGAAGGATGCCTGCGGCCTACGTAAGTGGTGCAAGCTTCTTGTCTTGAAGTTTTCTTGGTCCCCCGCATAAACCAAGCTACTCAGCCTCTTTTCTCCACTGAATTTTCCTACTGAGCTATCCTTATTCTATTACTCTTTATATCTCTAATTAATATCTAATTGAAGCTATCTTATCCTGACCCTCGCCGACGCCGTCTCCCCTTCGAGTACCCTGGATCAGCCGGGGCTGGTCCTCGGCAAGACACGTCTAATTTGTAGACAAAAGGATGAAAAGTATTTAGCAAAGATACGAGTACTCCTTGATGCTAAGATATAAAAGTGTAGCCAAAGAAGAGACTCTTGCCCAAGGAATTGGAAAGGAAGAAAAAAAATGATACGTGAATAATGACTTACAGCTTACAGAGCGCTTTATCATATGTGAGCTTCACAGCAACATAATTGTTTCGATTTTTTTGTTTACAAACTGAGTCTTGATGGGGTTAGATGAAAGGTCAACAAACCAAATTTCAGGTATTCAAGTATCCCTGAAAATATCTGCTGAGCCAGGTGGGGGTAAGTGCAACCATTGTGAAGTTGGTAGTGACGGCGCTTTCATATTATGACTCTGGAAAGGAGAAGTATGTACCTCACAGTCCTTGGATTTAGAACAGCTTTTATTTTACTCATGGAGTCACACTTTGGCCTCAAGGACTGCTGATCAAACACCTCCTGGCACTTGGCAGAGGAAGCGCATGTCCGGGGTCTGATGAAGCATCTTGTGGCTCCCACGACAAAGGAAGGAGCCCAGGCCTAAGAAGGTCGGGGTCTGGCTCACTTCCCCACATGATGGGGATTCTCTGAGCGCCTCCATCACCAGATCCCATATGGGATGCCACCAAGATCAGCAACTTCGTGCTCTTAAGTGACAAAATTTCAGCTAAAATCAATGTTACTCAGCAGTCTCCATGGGTAAAAACTCATACGAGTAAACTAGTTGGGTTGTGGAGGAAAAGAAAACAGAGTCAGTGCTCTGCAGTGCACACAGTGAGAGCTTAAATGTTGAACCAGGGAACGTCTACAGCTCGGCTCTCCTTGTCCAGTTTCATCACCTGGTCACATGCCCCGTTAGCCCGGGGCACCCCTCTCTGAGATGTAAGGGCTCGATACGCTAACGGAGTCTTCAGGAGCTACAATGCCACGCCCTGACGGAGCCACCAAAAGTGGACTTTTCACATTGAAGGCGAAGTGGCTGCGAACAGGTGAAATGACCACGTCACACGTGCCTGGCTTATTCACAGAGGCAGGCGCACAGTTGAACCAAGGGGAGTTCGTTAAGACATGGGATGATTCAGCTGGTGCTATGGGAAGGCCGGTGGGAGGTACAAGAGAGCGGAGTTCTTTCCACACGTGGTTGAGGACTGGGTCAGTCCTCACTTGTCGGGGGCCGGCGTGAGGCGCTCTGCCCGTGGCAAAGGTCATGAGGAAGGAGGCTCGACATACACAAAGGCGGGATCGAGTCTCAGGAGTCCCCCTGGAAATCCTCGAGCATCTACCCTCATAACCAGAGCCTGCCTACTTTACTACTTTGTGCTCTCACCTACACCTCTGACTTTACGGGGGGCTGTCCCCCACCACCTCTTTCGGAGAAGGAGCTAACTTAGAGCTCCAGTTAATAATAATTCCTGGGTGTGATAGGAGTGTTTCAACGTACAAACTCCTCTGAAGGTTCTCTAGCCTGCCGGACAGGCTTGTCCGGCCACATGTGATTGCTCACAGCCTCCCAACCGTGAGAGGCACGAGATGCTTTAAACCTTCTAAAAACAGGTTACTTAGAAAAGTTAGAAAATTATAAGTATAATGAGCTGATTAGAAATTGTATTGGTGAAGGGTTTTTCATTTGTTGAGCCAATGTTTACTGCTAAGTCTTCACATCCCCTGCCCTTACACACATTAATGAATATATAGAAGAAATAAGTATTAACCTTTGATATTAATCATGTTAGACCTTAGGCTAAGTAAATTCTTTCCTAAAACCCACTACACCCTCACCCTATAGGAATGTAACTTTATTTGGGTGGCGTCTGTTTTAAGAATAATCACCCTTGGAGAAACAAGTGTTCTGGTTGACTGACCGCTGTCACAAGGAGAGGGTCGTAAATTGTCAGCAGGCCCCCTGGCCAGAAGATGATGTAACACCCCTAAGACCTCTGTATACATTTGTATGAAGCACCTGACTTTAATAAAAGTCAGGACTGCTGTCCCCACGTGAATTTTGTATAACATCTCAGTGTATAAAAACAGACTCTGGAAAATAAAGAATGGGGATCAGTTCCTCGAAAGACTGGTCTCCCCATGTCTCTCTCTCTCTCACTCTGGTTGAGTCTCCATCTGGAGTGCGGAACCCACCATGCTTACTAATTTTGCCTGGGCTTCTAAGATCTGACCGGGGAGGCCTCAGTGTCTCCTCTCCTTCGGGAGAACGGAAGGACGCCTGCGGCCTACGTAAGTGGTGCAAGCTTCTTGTCTTGAAGTTTTATTAGTCCCCCGCGTAAACCAAGCTACTCAGCCTCTTTTCTCCACTGAATTTTCCTACTGAGCTATCCTCATCCTATTACTCTTTATATCTTTGATAAATATTTAAATAGTCGCTGAAGCCGTCTCCCCTTCGACTACCCTGGATCAGCCGGGGCTGGACCCCGGCACCCACTAAAGCTTTTCCTCTCGTCTGTTTCTCCTGTTATTCCCTCTGGAGCCATGCAAAACACAACCTTCCCCATACCTGCCTAAAACTCTACCGTTCCTGGAAGCAACTTCAAATCACTCCTTTACTATTAGGGCTTCCCGGTGGTTCGCACAGTAAAGACTCTACCTGCAATGCAAGACACCCAGGTTCGATCCCTGGGTCAGGAAGACCCCTTTGAGAAGGAAATGGCAACCCACTCCAGGACTTTTGCCTGAAGAATCCCACGGACGGAGGAGCCTGGTGGGCTGCAGTCCATGGGGTCACAAAGAGTCAGACATGACTGAGTGACCAAGCACACAGTTTATTATTTAAAAAAGGAGTATATTATTTTTCTTATGCCACGAATGGGAAACCTAAGTTTCTTCAAAATGTGTCTCAGAAAGGAAGCCGGAAGCTGAACTGACACCAGAAATGGTGGACTTGTGACCTTTCAAATAGGGGGATATAAAATGAATAGTTCAGACTACAAGTCCCTCCCAAATAACCCTAGTATTTAAAGGTGTAAAAGGAACAAATCCACAAAAGGGTGTTGAAATTACAACAGAAACTTCTTTGGGGGGACAGTCATTTCCTCAGCAATCTTCCTGCTTTTCATTACTAGTTACCATTATATATTAAGATATTATTGCAGTGGCTTTTAGGCATCTTTGAGTTTCCTAAGTATTTTCAGCACTTTGTCTCCATACAAGATTCATAAACGAAAAGCATTGGTTACAGTCGCCTTCCTGTACCTGTTGATATTTGTATGGTTTACAAGATATATTAATACTAGGTCTTTGTTAGGGCCCCCCTGGTAGCTCAGTTGGTAAAGAATCTGCCTGCGATGCAGGAGACTCTGGTTCAATTTCTGGGTCAGGAAGATCCGCTGGAGAAGGGATAGGCTACCCACTCCAGTATTCTTGGGCTTCCCTGGTGGCTCAGCTGGTAAAGAATCTGCCTGCAATGAGGGAGACCTGGGTTTGATCCCTGGGTTGGGAAGATCCCCTGGAGAAGGCAGAGGCTACCCACTCCAGTATTCTGGCCTGGAGAATCCCATGGACTGTATAGTCCATGGGGTCGCAAAGAGTTGGACACAACTGAGTGACTTGCACTTTCATTATCCAAAATAGGTGTGGGCCTGTAGACGGTGCTGAATTGCCCCAACAGTCTCCCTGGAGTTTCTTCTCAACCCCAACGTGCACAGCGGCAGGAAGAGCCCATTAGTTACCGTTTGCAAAGTGCTCCCAGGTTGCCAGGCGATGTTCTGAATGTTTCACCAGTGTGAACTCAGAATCCTTAAAGCCGACTTGTGAGGTAACAGTATTAATATCCTACTTGGACAGGCAAGAACACGGAGGCTCAGGTGAATGAATCAACTTGCCCTAATGCCTCACCCGTGTGGGGCTTCCCTGGTGGCTCAGTGGGTAAAGAATCCGCCTGCAGCGCATGAGACACAGGAGATACAGGTTCAATCCCTGGGTCAAGAAGATCCCCTGAAGGAGGAAATGGCAACCCACTCCAATATTCCCACCTGGAGAATCCCCCAGACAGAGGAGTCCATGGGATTGCAAAAGAGTTGGACACAACTTAGTGACTAAACAACAAACCCAGCTCCTGCAACCCGCAAAGCCCAGCTGCCTCAGGGCTGCTGAGAGGTGTGGTTGGCGCTGGAGCCCGGGTGTCAGGCTGCAGGGCCAGGTCCACGGCTGGTCCCCCTGTGGCCTCTCGCCCTCCCGGCTACCCAACCAGAGTGAACCTTGCCCCGGACAGCCTCCCACAGGGACCCAGGGCAGCCTTGCCTTGAGGAGGGGACTTCCTGCCCCCAGAAGAGCCTCGGGCAGGCTCTGCGTGGATGGGACCCACAGGGACATGGGGAGAGACCCCCCTCCTGCCATGGCCCCTTGCTGGCTCCACTCTGGTAACTGAGGTTGAGCACTGCTGGTGGGCGTCCGATAGAAGAAATTGGACTTTCTGAACTTTCCCAAGGAAAGGAAAGGAAGTAAGAGTGGGTCATTGAAAATACTGTTGTTCAGTCGCTCAGTCGTGTCCAAGTCTTTGTGACCCCACGGGCTGCAGCACACCAGGCTTCCCTGCCCTTCACCATCTCCCAGAGCTTGCTCAAACTCATGTCCATTGAGTCGGTGATGCCATCCAACCATCTCATCCTCTGTTGTCCCCTTCTCCTCCTGCCTTCAGTCTCTCACAGCATTGGGGTCTTTTCCAATGAGTCGGCTCTTGGCGTCCCCAAAGTTGAAATTATCCACTGAAAATATCCTAAGGCTTCATCTGTTTTGTTTTTAGAGTTTTTCCGAGTCTCTTTGCAAGGGTGGCTCTCTCATATGTTTGAGAAAGAAGGGGAAGGTGGGGAGGAGAGGCAACTCCTGAATGAAACCCTCGTTGGAGCATCAAATCCCTGAGAGAACACAACCCTTAGAAGCCGATTGTGCACAGAAGTTCTGTTACCTTATTAAGTCAAACAAGTTAGAAGCCATATGTCTCCTCAAAAATTGGAACATATTTGTTTACAAACGTACCCAGTAAGGGACAAGATGTATAGAAAATAAATGCGACACCCTCTGAATTTCAAAACTAGTTCTTCTTAAACTAGCCAGTGAATTAGGTTAAGGTAAAAATAGCCTAAACTGAAAAAATATCAAACAACCATTTCCTTTTAAAGGACTCAGAAAGGAGGCTCTATACGTGACATACAGCTGCCATTGCAGTAGCCTCGTTTGTTTAAATTTTGGTCTTCAAATAGTTGCCATTAACAAAAATTAGCCATGTTCTCTTGACCCATGAAGAATGGATTCACTTCTTTGGAGCTCTGCCACGCACTCAGATGAGGAAACTTGAAGTCAACAACTCAAAGGACAGACTGTATCGTTAGCACCGCCGCCCAGGAAGCGGGTGATATGCTGCTATTCGTCCACCCTCTCATCCAAGAATCCAAACCATCCTCCACACGTCACCTCTAATGGGTAGGTAGGTGGCAAGTATTGTTTTCCTCTTCATTGCACAGTGTATAAATACCTCGGGAGGCAGCGCACTCCCGGGAAATAATTACTGTTCTCACTGCTGTTTCCAGGAACACACACAGAGGTGCCCTTTCATGCCACATAATGAGTTGCTGATGGAGTCAATAGCAGACCCCAGGTTTTCTGTGTCCAACTGAAACATGATGTGTCTCTTAGCCTTCATCACTGATACAGGCTGAGTTCCCTTCCCACCCACTCTTAATTTTAAGCCCATAAAGGCCAGCGATTCCGCACCTGTACATTAGGACAATTAAACATGAGTGCACTGTCCTGTCTGTGGTCTGGTCTCCCTGTGCCAAGCTGAGCAATTTGAATGTCTTATGATCTAATTACGGCTCCAGGTAAAGACCTTGACTCCCTTTTCACTAGATGCTTTCTCTTGAAACCTCAGAAGCTCCACTCCTTTCAGTTCAGTTCAGTCGCTCATTCGTGTCCGATTCCTTGCGACCCCATGGACTGCCTCACACCAGGCCTCCCTGTCCATCACCAACTCCTGGAGTTTACTCAAACTCATGTCCATCGAGTCGGTGATGCCATCCAACCATCTCATCTTCTGTCGTCCCCTTCTCCTTCCACCTTCAATCTTTCCCAGCATCAGGGCCTTTTCCAAGGAGTCAGTTCTTCGCATCAGGTGGCCAGAGGATTGGAGCTTCAGCGTCAGTCCTCTACCTTTCTATTTCCTAGAGACCCTCAGCCCAGCCACACTGTGCCCAGTAGAAAACCTCCTCTCTGGGGTCTTCTCCACGCTGGAGCAGGGAGCTCCGTTACTGTCCCTTGTGGGAAAAGATCACGTCCACAGTGGGAGCTGGGGTTAGACTGTGATGCTGGCTCAGCAAAGGATTTGGAGGGATCCCAGAAGGATGATTCTAGAAAGTGCTGGGTGAGTGTGCCCTGGATTCTTTCTTCTACCCACGTTCTGATTTCCCCTCTTGTTCACATGATGTTCTCTGCCTTGGCATTCTCATGCATGTCCTAGATTAGACATGTCCCTCCCTGGGTGACTGGATCAAAGCCGGCAGGGTGCCCGGCATGTGCCGCCTGCCCGCCCAAATCCTTCACGGACTTGTTTTCCTGGAGGTCCCACAGCACCTCGGGCTCCTCCAGCACGTGCAGACTGAGCTTGGCAACCGCGCCACCACCCTTTTCCTCCTCTGTTTGGAGGTGGCATCACCACCCTCCTGCCCAAGCCTTTCACAGCCATTCCTGAGCTGTCTCTGTCTCTGCGCCCCTGGACTAGATGGATGGGGAGCTGGGCTGACTGGTCCAGTGCCACCTCTCTGCCCTTTTCCTCCTCTCCTCTCTCTTGATGCAAACTGGAGTTCCCGCCCTGAGCCTCTGACCTAAATCACAGAAACCACAACAGAAGCGAAAAGCCCTGCTCTCACTTGCTGCTTTCACAAACGTTTGCGAAGCCGCAGCTGACGTCCGTTTCCCGTTATCCGTGGGCCGCAGTTCCTGCTCTCTGCTTTACAACATCCCAGAGATTGTAACCAAAAGTGCCCTGCTCACACAGACGGCTCAGGCGCCAAATTTAGAAAAGATGAACTTCCACCCCACAGCCTCACCCGTCCCTGCAGGAAGTTTCCCCTTAATGACCTGTAGAAGTGTGCCTATGTCTCAGGGTGGGAGGGAGCCTTGAGGAAGACCCCAGACATCCAGGCACATGTCTTTCCAATGCTAGAACAGGCTGCTGTGTCTCGGGGTGTGCAGCCGCTGAAGTAGCAGCTTGCTTGTAGGGTGTGGATACACCTGGTCACGTGGGCCTCCCTGGTGGCTCAGACGGTAAAGACTGCCTGCAATGCAGGAGACCAGGGTTTGATCTCTGGGTCGGGCAGATCCCCTGGAGAAGGGAATGGCAACCCATACCAGTATTCTTTCCTGGAGACTCCCAGGGACAGAGGAGCCTGGCAGGCTACAGACTCTGGTTTTGCAAAGTGTCAGACACAACTGAAGTGACTAGCACTTCCAGTTTCACACCTGGCCGACTGTAAGTATTAAACACCAGGGGCAGACAAGGAGCTGAAACTGAGTGGGAGATGCCAGTTTTGTTTCAATCCCACAGTCTCTCCTGGCTGTGGATCCGGGAGTCCAGTGGATGGAAGGGTTCCTGGCCTGCTCTTTGGACCTGAGGGTTACGTGTACACATGTGATGATTTTGCTATAAAACTGTACCCTCACTCTGCTTATGTTTATTTTCAACTCAAGTCAGTCAAATCAGTTAGCTTCCTTCAGTCGTACCCAGGTGGCTTCCTCCCCCACCTATAATCTTTTAAATGATCCCTCGGGTTAGGGAAATTATGGACTAATGTAGACTTGTGTCTTCAGCGCAGTGAAAATCAGGCTCAGAATTTGTCACTCTCAGGATGCTTTTCTGATTAATTAAAAAAAAAAAAAACTGCTATCTACAATAGCATATAAATATTTACCTCTGGGCAATTTTAATATCAATGAGAGTATAAGATATCTCCCTGCTTTTTTTCTGAGGACTAGGCTGGTTCCCTGGAAGATAAAGTGGACCATCCCCTCCATCACAGCCGGGACATCACTGTCATCACAGAAGCCCCCTGACCCCTGGCACTCTGAGGCCGTATCTTCTTTTCCCATGAAGCTCTGAATCCTGCAGATGGTGGGCATTCATCAAACATTGATTTTATGAGATCCAAGGTTTCTATTTATATGTAGGAGATTTGGTTGATTTACTGCTTATTATATCCCCTGGAGAAAGAAATGGCAACTCACTCCAGTATTCTTGCCTGGAGAATTCCATGGACAGAGGAGTCTGGTGGGCTACAGTCCACAGGGTTGCAAAGAGTCGGACATGACTGAGCAACCAACTCACTGCTTATTTTAATGGTTGATTAAAGTCCTAAAATGTCCAAATCACTGGGATGTTACCAACTATTAATTAAGGAAATTTTTTAAAAGGTATATGATTAATTCCCTTGAAGACCTTGGCTAGCCTAGCATCAATGTCCAGGAGAAATCCTTACCTGACTTCAAAATCTAACAAGTCCCCTCCCTTCCCCTTCCCATTAACTCTCTTATCCATACAACCAAATAACCGGTTTACCTTTTAACGATGTGTGTTCAGTTGTAGTTAATTAGCTATGTCAATAATGATGCAAACACGAGGGTCATTGAGAAGAAGCTTTCAACTGCTTGTTTTTTAAAATTCCTCAATGACTTTGATAATTTGATACTGGTATTACCTAAATAAGCAAACCCAAGTGGAAAACCTGGATTCTCAGAAAAGAAAAATTAGGGTGTTAAAAATTCACTTAAAATTCAGAATATGATTCCTTTCTGAAAATGAGTGCCCCTCAGGCATTTAAATATATGATTCAATTTCTTAAAATTTGATTTACATACTGTGTGCCAGGAACACGTTTATTAGATAAAGTGAGGTACACCTAAGCTGCAAGCATATTCTCCAAAGAGAACTGGTTAATACAGTTAGAGTAAAAACAGGAAGCAAGGCTTAGCATGAAACCTCACAGATCATTTCAAAAGAGCACAGGTCCTGCATTAAAGAGTACAGAAATCACAGGAATGTTCTATAACAATGAAACATTAAGACAGCCATCAATGCCCTGACACCAAACATAAATGTGCTTCAAAGAGGGGGTGTTGGGGAAAAAAAGCTCCTGAATGCACTTAATTGGGCACTTCAAACCACAGCAGAATGCTTCCTGTTGGTTCTAAGCTTCGCAGTTACCAAGCTTGGAGGGGATATTATTTTGCCCCAGGCGTACAACGCCCTGTGTGCATGCTGTGTGCGTAAACACCTCATTATGCACAAACGCGGCGGGAGCACCCCATATTTACTTCCTACTTATCAATAGCATCGACATCGTGTTCCTCACCCCGCAGAATGGAAATCTCATTGATTTTGCCGGTGTTTACAAGAGGATCATAAACTCCAGAGTGAGGTGCAGCTGGGTCGCTGGGATGCGTTTCGGTGGAAGAGGGAGCGGAAGTCAGGGGAGCCCTGCAGTGGAACCGGGCCTTTCCGTTCTCGGGTACCGGAGTAAAAGGCTCTGGGCAAGGTGGGTGGCGAGAAGGGATGGGCACAGATTACTTGATGAAAAATGACAGCCACCTCTGAGGATGGAGTGAAGTTGGAAACGGACAAGAGATGCACAAAGAGACTCTGAGTCAGTCACAGAGCCGGTCCACCAAGAGTCAGGAAGCACTCTGGTTGGACACGCTGCAGGGCATGCGAGTATTTATTCTTCCCACTTCCTCGCTGAAGGACGGCATAGAGAGAGGGGCCCGGTGGCTCACGTAGCGTCATACAACCACCCAGAAGGAGCAGTAAAGGAACCCAGTTCTCACGATCAGCTACACAATGGTCCTCTCAGGAGGGTGCTTCCTTCGTCTTCTTGACCTTAGTTAGCTGGTCTGCGCCAGCAAGACACGTCTGCAGGACTGAGCAGCAAAGTGTTGGCTCAGAGCCAATCCAGTGCCTGCTCCAGGATTGCTAGAGGCATGTGAACCCGACCCTGATGTTCTGTAGTCCCTCTCACCCTTAGACATAACCCGTGTGTCTTCAGGAGCAGCTTGCATAGAACCACAGATAAAGTCGCTATGCAAAGCTAACTTGTTTTATTTATTTATTTTTTAATTAGAAATCCCTTCTTGTTTATCTCTCAACATTTGGTGAGTTGACATATTTCTTCTTTTTACAAAAAGTGTCCTTTGTCCCAAGAGCATATATGCTGAAGCATCAGAGTATTGGGAAAGGGCTTGTCTAAGGAGTTGAATTGTCTCTTTTCCATGACAGCTAGTACTAAGATAATCTCATAAGACTATAAACATAGAAATATTAAGAAAAGAAAACGACCCACTAGCACATTTGCGTCCAGCATTTTTAGACTGGTGACTATGTGTTTCTAGAATTGCAGGGAGGTTTTCCAATTTGACACAGAACAAGAAATGTGATTTTTGCTTCCAGGAGAACAAGAAAGAACTCATTATAATAGACAAGGTAAGATCCTAACGCCCTAAACTAGAGCCATGGCAGGAGGGGTGGCTGGTAATAGTGCAGAAATGAAGCTGCAAATGAGAGTAACAGAACTGGTAAGGGATTGCCACTTGGAGTGCAAAGGAAGTAAATGATTGAAAGATTGCTCCATTTGGTTTTTTAAAGAAGTTGTCTGGTAAAGACATCCTACATGCAATCACAGATTTTCTTTGGCAATATGAAACATGTCATGAATCCAGCTTGTTGGGCTGTCCAATAAAATGTTATTAACCAAAACATCAGCATGTTTGGAACTCTGCTCAGTGGGATGTGACAGCCTGCAGGGGAGAGGGGTTTAAGGGAGAAAGGATTCATGTGTGTATGGCTGAGTCCCTTCACTGTTGACCTGAGATTATCACAACATTGTTAAACGGCTACACTCCAAATAGAAATGCATTTGGCTATACCCCAAACAAAATGAAAAGTCAAAAACAACAAGAAAAAGATGTTAGCATGTTTTCTGAAGTGTTGACCCAGCGTTCTGTGATGGCGATATTTTGCTTTAAGGCTAAAACAGTTATCTAAGCCTCATCCTGAGGAGACAAGAAGCCTACATTTACTGAATTTGTGTCGACAACTTTGACCTCAAACAATATCACTTATGCCAATGCTAAAACTCAAGTAGAAGACTATCAACAATGATAGAATTTTTCATATTTTGAGGAAGAAACACACAAGATTTTGATACATCTACGATACAGTATAATTTGAAATGCCAACTTGTCTGAGAAGAACGAACCAAATTTCAACCAATGTGTTAGAATTTTGGAGAAACTGAACAGAAATTGAGCTGTTCTTCTGAGAAGAGAAGAAACCGATAAAGCACAGCCAATGAATGTTGAATTGGAATGTCAGTAAGAGAAAGTAAGGCCATCTCTTAATATATTTTAGAATATGACAAAGTAAAAGTACCTTGCCCAAAATCAGTCAATAGGAAAAGAGTACCCAGAAAGGATATGCACCAACAACTCCGAGAAAAGCCAGGAAGTAAGAGGGCCCTGGATACAAGGAGAGCGTCTGAGTGAAAACCACAGAGCCGAGTGAAGACCAAAGTGGGAGAAGTTATAGAAAGCAAGGTTTTGCTTAAATATAAGGGAACAAATTTTCAGTTAAGTTCTTCAAAAATGGTGCTAGTTGCACTCTGGTGCTGGGAGGATCACGTGGCTCAGGGGTCTAAGCAGAGGTCAGGTGGCCACTTGTCGAGGGGCGCACTCTTTGGAGGCCCGCCATAGGCAACCCAGGGCCTTTCTACACAGTCCAGGAGCCAGTGTTTGTCCCCTCATCACATTCTGCGGCCTTCACTTTCAGCGCATCCCTGCCTGACAACTCCAGTTAAAACCGACGGTTCTACTGATACTCCTTCTGTACATTTTCAGTGTTTCTCCATTTCTCATCATATTTTTCTTTGATTTCCAAAAAAAATAATATGAAATATGTCCTTCCGGTTTTAGATTTTAATCTCCCCATCTACTAAAATTTTTTCTGCGCTTCTAATGCTATTCACTGTTCTCTTTCCTTTCTCTCTTCCTCTCAAACTAACTGCATGTTCAAGCTGATGATCTAGCCATCCTTTAGAAGGAATGACTTTTTCCTTGATCATTATTAACGACTCATCTTCCCCAAACTTATAAAAGTGAAACCAGGGTTGTTGTTTTTTTTCCCCTCACTTCAAGTTACAATTAATTCACATCTTTCAATGGACAAATCTTACAAACTCTTCTTTCTAAAGTACATTTCTTGCAATTGTTTTGAATCATCTCAAGTTAAGTCTTGCTGACGAGGAGGACTTCTGGGCAAAAACTAACACTGTCAGCAAAAGTGTCTTTCGACACAAAGAACAGATGACTGCAGGGGAAGAACTGTACAAAATTGAGAACAAAATTTCTCACTTTTCAAGGCTATCCATATTATCATGTCCAAGCGGTACTTCAGGTTGCATTTATAAATTCAGCAAACGTGTATACATGCTGTATTGACTACTTTAGAAGAATTTTAATATTTAATATGTGCTGTAAAATTTTGATTATTATACATGTTATACATCTAGTAAAACACTTTCACAAACTATATCTATGTAAAAAATTCCATCCTATTGCAAAAATAATTTGACTCTAGTTTTCATCCAAGATCAATGCCACTTACTATTAAAAAAAATCACAAGAAATAACTAATATTGAGCATTCCTTTTTTAAAAATTGGTAGCGAGAATGAAAATAAAAAGTTTGGAACAAGCTGCAAATTTAAGAGTGGCTTGAGCGCTGGAAGATGAAATCGGCATTTGGAAATGACTTGTCTAACAAGCCGTAATGAGCTACCTAAGTGGGTGCAGCTGAAACACAATATTCGTGAAACAGGGACAACTATAGAATTGACCACTTTTGGTTCCTCTTTCCATTTGAACAGTGCTTTCACAGCCCTCTTGCTAACTGACCAACAGCATGCAAATGACTTAATCCTTCTCCCTCTATTTCCTTATTACTTAAATTAGACTAAGGGTACTTTCTTCCTCCTAGCTTTGTGTAGATTAAATGAGATGATTCAAGGAAAGTGTTTAATCTAGCATTTGGCATGTGCCATAGAAACCATAGATAACTATTAGCTCTTGCTAAAAATTAATAATACAAAAAACTTGGGGCAAATTAAATAATCTCACTAAAAAAATTTTTTTAAATAGGAATATCTACTCTAGAAATACAATTGGCAGAACAATTTCCCTGAAATTTATATTAATGAAAGACACAGTTTAGATAAGCAATCAATTCTAAGAATGCATCAGTTTTTAAGAGAAGAGATTTCTAACCTTCCATAATTAATTTCACAAAGATCACAGGATCATGTCACAACATTGCATATTAATTCATGGCCTTGATTACAGACTTCCCTGGTGGGCTCAGATGGTAAAGAATCTGCCTGCAATGCAACAGACCTGGATTTGATCCCTGGGTCAGGATGACCCCTTGGGGAAAGAAATGGCAACCCACACCTGTATTCTTGCCTGGAGAATCCTATGGCCAGAGGAGCCTGGCAGGCTACAGCCCATGAGGTCACAAAGAGTCAGATATGACTGAGTGACTAACACTTGATAATAGAATTCTAAAAACGCTTGTCTTCCTGGTGTAAAACACTTCAGTAGACCTTTTATAGAACATACCATTTTTTCAGTAACCCAATGTTGAACCACTTCTCCTGAACATTTATAGATTTATAGCATTTATAAATTTAACTATATCAATGGCCACTTTTTTTTTTTAAATCTTTTCTATTTTTAAGTGTGTTTTTTCTTTCTGGTTGAACATTTTTTGAGCCAAACAGATCAAGCCATTGTAGCTTCAAAAGCAATAGCTAAATGCTAATAATTTTAATTGCACAATTTGAGTCAATTTTATGTTATACATGCCAAGGATTTTCAACCAAGAAATTAAACAGTAATTAGAACTTATCTTTCAGTTACAATCTAAGGGTGTTATATCTTCAAATGTGTTAGATTGTATCTCACAGGGTTTTATAATGGAAATTCTTGCATTACAAATCCATCATTTAACAGGCATACTTGGTAGATTATGCATTGGGCATGGAACTTCTTTATTTAGAGAAACTTAGCTATATCAATGCTAAAATCATTTATATGCTAAGTGATTATTACCTTGGAAAGACTTTATTTGGAATGAATTATGCTTTGTTTTCAAAGTATGGGAAGCTAAGAGAAATTTAATAATGCAATCGATTTTCTGGTAAAAGGAGGGAGAAAATTCTAAGAAAAAGTAGGCTAGCTTTCAGAAACAAGTTCATAGAAGTGCTTCTCCACAAGACATGGGGTAAGGTAGATAAATGGCGTGGTTCAGGCTACTTCACAGGTAGCATGAGAACACTTCTCCTGTGAGTTACTGTCACGATTAGGAGAACACTGTTCTCTGTAATCTACAACTATGTTTAAATCAAAATACTGATTTGGTAAAATAATAATGAAGAATAAATGGCAAGAGCAATTTTTAATCTTTGTTCCTATGGTCATTTGGAAGAATTCTTGGTGGTGGGGAAGCTATGTGATTAGCTAGGATAAAGAGATTGTGAATTGTTCCATGTAAAACAAGTGATCTCTCCCTAAAGAATTGTATTTGAAAAACAAAAATATTCAGCAAATTAAATTTCCTGAGACTAAGGTTTATACTTGCTCTGTAACTTATTAAAATTTTCCAATCAATGTAATAATCACATGGAAGTCATTATTTTAGCCTTCTGCATCAAGTAATTCTGAAATAAACATCATCACTGGCTAATAAAACACAATTCAAATTTATCAAGCAAGGAAAATTTATTAAATGATGGTATCAGCTATACATGCCGCTGCTGCTGCTAAGTCGCTCCAGTCGTGTCAGACTCTGTGCGACCCCATAGACACATTGTAGTAGATACAGTCCTTGATTTGTCACGTGTTCACTGAATTGTTTTACTTTGCCTGTTTAGTTCAGTTCAGTTCAGTCGCTCAGTCGTGTCCGACTCTTTGCAACCCCATGAATCACAGCACGTGAGGCCTCCCTGTCCATCACCAACTCCCGGAGTTCCCTCAAATGCATGTCCATCACGTCGGTGATGCCATCCAGGCATCTCATCCTCTGTCGTCCCCTTCTCCTCCTGCCTTCAATCTTTCCCAGCATCAGGGTCTTTTCAACTGAGTCAGCTCTTCACATCAGGTGGCCAAAGTATTGGAGTTTCAGCTTCAACATCAGTCCTTCCAATGAACACCCAGGACTGATCTCCTTTAGGATGGACTGGTTGGATCTCCTTGCTGTCCAAGGGACTCTCAAGAGTCTTCTCCAACACCACAGTTCAAAAGCATCAATTCTTTAGTGCTCAGCTTTCTCTATAGTCCAATTCTCACATCCATACATGATCACTGGAAAAACCATAGCCTTGACTAGATGCACCTTTGCTGGCAAAGTAATGTCTCTGCTTTTTAATGTGCTATCTAGGTTGGTCATAACTTTCCTTCCAAGGAGTAAGGGTCATTTAATTTCATGGCTGTAGTCACCAACTGCAGTGATTTTGGAGCCTAAGAAAATAAAGTCTGTTACTGTAGAGGTACTCTATAGAAACTGAGATATATCTATCTCAATTTTTGCATCCACTAATGTATCCCCCCGCTGGATCATCGAAAAAGCAAAAGAGTTCCAGAAAAAACATTTACTTTTGCTTTGCTTTACTGACTACACCAAAGCCTTTGACTGTGTGGATCACAACAAACTGTGGAAAATTCTGAAAGAGATGGGAATACCAGGCCACCTGACCTGCCTCCTGAGAAACCTGTATGCAGGTCAAAAAGCAACAGTTAGAACTGGACATGGGACAACAGTCAGGTTCCAAGTCAGGAAATGAGTATATCAAGGCTGTTATTGTCACCCTGCTTATTTAACTTTCATGCAGAGTACATCATGTGAAATGCCAGACTGGATAAAGCACAAGCTGGAATCAAGATTGCCGGGAGAAATAACAGTAACCTCAGATATGCAGATAACGCAACCCTTATGGCAGAAAGCAAAGAGGAACTAAAGAACCTCTTGATGAAAGTGAACCAGGAGAGTGAAAAAGTTTGCTTAAAACTCAAAATTTAAAAAAAAAAAACAACAAAAAAAACCTAAGATCATGGCATCTGGTCCCATCACTTCATGGCAAATAGATGGGAAAACAATGGAAACAGTGACAGACTTTATTTTCTTGGGCTCCAAAATCACTGCAGAAGGTGACTGCAGCCATAAAATTAAAAGACTCTTGCTCCTTGGAAGAAAAGCTATGACTCACCTAGACAGTGTATTAAAAAGCAGAGACATTACTTTGCTAACAAAGGTCCATCTAGTCAAAGCTATGGTTTTTCCAGTAGTCATGTATGGATGTGAGAGTTGGACTATAAAGAAAGCTGAGTGTTAAATAATTGATGCTTTTGAACTGTGGTGCTGGAGAAGCACTAACTAAATCTCTAGTGTAACTTCCAAAACTCATTGGAAAAGACCCTGATGCTGGGAAAGATTGAAGGCAGGAGGAGAAGGGGACGATAGAGGATGAGATGCCTGGATGGCATCACCGACGCGATGGACATGAGATTGAGTAGGCTCCAGGAGTTGGTGATGGACAGGGAGGCCTGGCGTGCTGCAGTCCATGAAGTTGCAAAGAGTCAGACATGACTGAGTGACTGAACTGAACTGAATGTATCCCTCAGAATTCCTTTGATTTTAAAAATGTGTGTGAATGTCTATGTTCATGTGGATCTGAGTTATCTAATAAAGCTATCTATTTTCGTAGTTTTGCAATGTACCCAGCATTCTGACGGAGAAGGCAATGGCACCCCACTCCAGTACTCTTGCCTGGAAAATCCCATGGACAGAGGAGCCTGGTAGGCTGCAGTCCATGGGGTCGCTAAGAGTCGGACATGACTTCGCGACTTCACTTTCATGCATTGGAGAAGGAAATGGCAACCCACTCCAGTGTTCTTGCCTGGAGAATCCCAGGGACGCGGGAGCCGGGTGGGCTGCCGTCTATGGGGTCGCACAGAGTCGGACACGACTGAAGCGACTTAGCAGCAGCAGCAGCACTCTGAAATACTGTCTTTGATCTGGCCTCTTTGCCCTTTATCATCTTGGTCCATACCCAAGAAATGGGTGATACATTGACCAAGAAATCAAAAGCAGAGGGAAAGAAGAGCTTCTAACCTCTTTGTGTGTGTGTGCGCACTCAGTCGTGTTAGACTCTTTGCAACTCCATGGACTGTAGCCAGCCAGCTTTAGAAAACAAAATAAATACACTTTGAATCAAACCAATTTAGTTTTGAATCTTGACTGCTTCTGAATGACCTTAGGTAAAGCACTAAAATACTTCCGTTGTTTGTAAACTGGTCTTAATACTTGGTAGTTGTATTACTACTTAATACTTAATAATATGGTAATCATGAGAATTAGGTGATGTGTAGGAAAATTCCAGAGAGTGGATGGTATGGGATATTCATTCTATTCACGACGATTGACTTTTCATGTTTGAGATAGCAATTGCCTCACTTTGCAAGTTGTATTAGACTCAATATACTTCATTTAGTCACTTTTAAAAATTTTTTTATTTTTACATTTCTGACTCAGGACTAATAGCATGTCATAGTTTAATTGGAAACACTTTTTATTTCTCATGGATGCATAAAATATAAAATATTTTTAATACTTGATTACATTTTAGATTTAATGAAATAGTTAAATGCTTCCACATTTATTTTGAAATGTGCTCTAGGGAGAAAATTCGTTCTAGAAAGATCTGGTCCTTAAGGTGATTAGACTATGTACACTGTTTTTGTTGAAAATTGTGAGAAGAAATGCCACTAGATTAAGAACATACATCTGAATCCCTTCTGGCAAAAAGAGTGAAGTTACACTAGAGATTTAGTTAGTGCTCTATGTTTGACGCTTTTAATCAGGTGAACTTGCTGCTAGCTTCCTGTATTCGAAGTTTTTCT
Organism: Bison bison bison; assembly: GCF_000754665.1. NCBI lineage: Eukaryota > Metazoa > Chordata > Mammalia > Artiodactyla > Bovidae > Bison > Bison bison. The sequence goes on along the minus strand of NW_011494637.1, from coordinate 1,705,390 downwards.
CAAGCTATTATTGATCACTACTCCACAAAAGAAATTGATACGAAAACATTTTTGCTTTATAATGCATATGAATTTGTGGGGGAGATTAGCAACAGCTGCTTTGATCTGACAGCACATAATAATTGTTAAAGTGGATCAATGAAACTTCCATTTACTTTAGTACATTAAATGAAAGAAATCTGTTGCTCAAAACCCCTATTTCTGGCAAAGCAATTTACATTTTCAGACTATCTGCCATTCAGGTTTGGATGTAGGATCTATTTATTTTTGAGGCTTTGGCCGTGGCTCATTTCGGTCATATGACCTTGGGCAAATCATTTGATCCAATTCTTAGCTTCTTCATCTGTAAAGCAACTATAGCAATTCCAAAAACAATACTTCCCTGTCCTTTCTATTCTGGCCTGTGGGAATTTTAGGTATGTGGATGGAATTACTCAGGAAGTGAAATACACTGTCTGTGTCGAGCAGCGTAAGTAGGAGAGAGAACACCACTGTCTAACAAGCTGATCAGATTTGGCTGGGGATGCTGTCCTTCTGTCACAGGCCAGTTTTTTGAAAGACAGGTTTAACTTCTTGATTCTTCTCTCCACTTAAATATGAATCATCAAACTATTAGATAAGGTGATTCAACTCTGAGATGACACTAAGACCTTTCAACTCTGTATCTTGCCGCCCTCTCCAAGTTTTGCACATCCGCAGTCTTCTCTGAATTTATCGTGGGAGGATAGAACTGCGCTGACTTTGGGAAAACTTTAGGAAGTAAGATTAATTCTGTGTCCTCTTGAACATATGCCTCAAGGTTCCAGTCATGGCCACCTGGACATCAGCTTTTGGCTAACTTAATCCAAAGACGTGATTCTAATGATGTCCCCCATGATTTTTGCCCTCTTGCTATTCAACCAAACGCTAGTCTAAGTACTGTTGTAAGAGAATTTGACCTTAAGATTATCCAAGATTATCCGCACGGGCCTTTAAAAGCAACAGAAGAAGGCAGATGAGATGTGAGAGGGCTGGTCAGAGAGATCAGAAGTGTGAGAAAGGCTTGAGCTGCCATTTCTGGTTTTGAAGATGAAAGGGGCCATGAACCAGGGCAGGTGGGCAGCCTCTAGATGTTGACAGCTACCCAGTGTTGTCAGCCAGCCAAGACATGGGGATTTTAGTCCTACAACCACCTGGAACTTTTACCAATAAGTAGATCCTTCTTTAGAACTTCTATAATGAATGCAAGGTGGCTGACACCTTGATTTCAGCCCTATTAGATTCTGATCATATTATTTAACCAAGTCCATTGGCTCCAAACCCTTAAAACATTCAATATCACCACTATGATGACCTACAAGACCTTCTAGAAAGAAAGTGAAAGCCGCTCAGTCATGACTGAGTGAAAGCCGCTCACTCTGACTCTTTGCCACCCCATGGACTATACAGTCCCTGGAATTTTCTAAGCCAGAATAATGGAGTGGGTAGCCTTTCCCTTCTCCAGGGGATCTTCCCAACCTAGGAATCGAACCCAGGTCTCCCACATTGCAGGTGGATTCTTTACCAGCTGGATCATAAAGGAAGCCCAAGTATACTGGAATAGGTAGCCTATCCCTTCTCCAGGGCATCTTCCTGACCCAGGAATTGAACCAGGGTCTCCTGCATTGCAGGCAGATTCTTTACCAACTGAGCTATCAGGGAAGTCCCTGATATCAAGTGACCTCTTGCCACCTCTAGACCTTCCAGAGCTAACAACAAAAAAAGATGCCCTTTTCATCACAGGGGACTGGACTGCAAAAGCAGGAAGTCAAGAGATACCTGGAGTTAACAGGCAAGTTTGGCCTTAGAGTACAGAATGAAGCAGGGCAAAGGCTAACAGAGTTTGGCCAAGAGAACACACTGGTCATAGCAAATACCTTCTTCCAACAACACAAGAGACAACTCTACACATGAACATTACTGGATGGTCAATACCAAAATCAGATTGATTATATTCTTTGTGGCCGAAGATGGAGAAGCTCTATACAGTCAGCAAAAACAAGACCAGGAGCTGACTGTGGCTCAGATTATGAACTCCTTATTGCCAAATTCAGACATAAATTGAAGAATGTAGGGGAAACCACTACACCATTCGGATATGACCTAAATCAAATCCCTTATGATTATACAGTGGAAGTGAGAAATAGATTCAGGGGATTAGATCTGATTGACAGAGTGCCTGCACAACTATGGACAGAGATTCGAGACATTGTGCAGGAGGCAGTGATCTTTTTCTTGACCACCAAGAAAAAGAAATGCAAGAAATGCAAGTGATCACCACCACCCCCGAGAAAAAGAAATGCAAAAAATGGTTGTCTGAGGAGGCCTTGCAAATAACTGAGAAAAGAAGAGAAGCTAAAGGCAAAGAAGAAAATGAAAGATATATCCATCAGAATGCAGAGTTCCAAAGAATAGCAAGGAGAGATAAGAAAGCCTTCCTCAGCGATCAATGCAAAGAAATAGAGGAAAACAACAGAATGGGAAAGACTAGAGATCTCTTCAAGAAAATCAGAGATACCAAGGGAACATTTCATGCAAAGATGTGCTCAATAAAGGGCAGAAATGTATGGACCTAACAGAAGCAGAAGATATTAAGCAGAGGTAGCAAGAATACACAGAAGAACTGTACAAAAAAGATCTTTATGATCCAGATAATCATGATGGTGTGATCACTCACCTAGAGCCAGACATCCTGGAATGTGAAGTCAAGTGGGCCTTAGAAAGCATCACTACGAACAAAGCTAGTGGAGATGATGGAATTCCAGGTGAGTTATTTCAAATCCTAAAAGATGATGCTGTGAGAGTGCTGCGCTAAATACTCCAGTATATTTGGAAAATTCAGCAGTGGCCACAAGAATGGAAAAGGTCAGTTTTCATTCCAATCCCAAAGAAAGGCAATGCCAAAGAATGTTCAAACTACTGCACAATTGCACTCATCTCACACACTAGCAAAGTAATGTTCAAAATTCTCCAAGTGAGGCTTCAACAGTTTGTGAACCAAGAATTTCCAGATGTTCAAGCTGGTTTTAGAAAAGGCAGAGGAACCAGAGATCAAATTGCCAACACTCATTGGATCATAGAAAAAGCAAGAGAGTTCCAGAAAAACATCTACTTCTGATTTATTGACTATGCCAAGGTCTCTGACTATGTGGATCACAACAAACTGTGGAAAATTCTGAAAGAGATGGGAATACCAGATCACCTTACCTGCTTCCTGAGAAATCTGTTTGCAGGTCAAGAAGCAACAGTTAGAACCTGACATGGAACAAGAGACTGGTTCGAAACTGGGAAAGGAGTATATCAAGGCTGTTATTGTCACTCTGCTCTTTTAACTTTCATGCAGAGTACATAATGCAAACTGCCCGGCTGGATGAAGCACAAGCTGAAATCAAGATTGCTGGGAGAAATATCAATAACCTGAGATATACAGATGACACAACCCTTATGGCAGAAAGCAAAGAGGAACTAAAGAACCTCTTAATGAAAGTGAATGAGGAGAGTGAAAAAGTTGGCTTAAAACTCAACATTCAAAAAACTAAGATCATTAAAAAAAAAAAACAACTAAGATCATGGCAACTAGTCCCATCACTTCATGGCAAACAGATGGGAAAACAATGGAAACAGTGACAGACTTTATTTTCTTGGGCTCCAAAATTACTGCAGATGGTGACTGTAGCCATGAAATTGAAAGATGCTTGCTCCTTGGAAGAAAAGCTATGACAAACTTAGACAGCATATTAAAAAGGAGAGACATTACTTTGCTGACAAAGATCCATCTAGTCAAAGCTATGGTTTTTCCATTAGTCATGAATAGATGTGAGAGCTGGACCATTAAAAAAAGCTGAGTGCTGAAGAATTGATGTTTTTGAACTGTGGTGTTGGAGAAGACCCTTAAGAGTTCTTTGGACTGCAAAGAGATCCAACCAGTCCATCCTAAAGGAAATCAGTCCTGAATATTCATTGGAAGGACTGATGCTGAAGCTGAAACTCCGATACTTTGGCCACTTGATGTGAAGAACAGACTCACTGGTAAAGATCCTGATGCTGGGAAAGATTGAAGGTGGGAGGAGAAGGGGATGACACAGGTTGAGATGGTTGGATGGTGTCACCGACTCGATAGACATGAGTTTGAGCAAGCTGCGGGAGTTGGTGATGGACAGGGAAGCCTGGCGTGCTGCAGTCCATGGGGTCACAAAGAGTTGGACATGACTGTGTATCTGAACTGAACTGAACTGATTGTGTATGCAGTTAAATTTGTGGCAGTTTGTTATGGTGGCAAGAGTAAATGAATACCCTATCCATCTATCTACTCATCCATCTATTTAGCAAATATTTATTGAGTTAAGAACTCCCAGGAACTGATGATAAGGCAATGACAAAGGGATTAAAGTTCTTGTCCTCATGGAATTTATATTTTAGTGACTATACCCAGACATTTAAAAAGACCCTAGGTCTTCTAGTTTATTGCTGTTTGAGTCTCTAGGCCAATTAGATTAGAATAAGTCTAGATCTATGAAGTGTTCCTGACATTGGAGAATGCTCTAGATGAAGCATTGTCCCCCATGGTCTATGTCCTATGCATTTGGATGGACTCTCAAATCTACTTGGTTAATAGTTTCTGGTCTAATTGCCTCAGATGCTTTTTGGATGAGTTTATAAACACAATACACATATCATAAAGTAGCTCCCGGCAAAGATTTAGCAGGAATTATGTATAAAGGAGCACTTAACAAAGATGCAGCAAACTTTGGTCCTAGAAATTCTAAGAGACAGCTGATTAACAATATTTAGTGACTCCAGTTACAACACTGTCTTACATATTTGAAAGTTGCTAACACCATCATAGATCTTAGAAGTTCTCATCACAAGGAAAACAAATTTGTAATGATGTAAGGTGACAGGTGCTAACTCACCTTCACGTGGTAATTATTTCACAATATATACATATATCAAATCATTATGGTTTGCAATTAAACTTATACTATGTGTCAATGACATCTCAATAAAGCTGGAAATCAAAACAAACTAAATCACAATATGTGAAGGTTGCTCACTTAAGGAGCGTCTCCTCATAATCTCCCCAGGAATGGAAAAGTGGAACCAGGCTGAGGAGGCAGATTCCCCCATTCTTCTACAAGAAGTTAATGGTCATAGTGGTAAATCTGTATCTTTCTTATATAGCTCACTATTTCATTTGCTCAGAAAATGCATTAAGTCTAAGCAGCACGCTTCTTTCCACTGAAGAGTCTCAACAAGTCTCCCATCAAATCTAGGATTTTTCCTGTCCCAAATGTGTGCCCTGATCTCAGGGTCAATTACCAAAGAGTATAGAAGAGGTTGGGGGGTGTTGTATGGTCATAAGAAAGCTCCAGTTTGCTTTCTTCTGAGGGTGGACACCTCCTTCACTGCTCAGGTCTCCTGCAGAGGCGTGTCTTGGCTCGGACACAGGGCAAGGCTGCAAAGGTGTCTGATGCATTTGGTAAATGGGAAATGGCTGCAAGACAGCACACTTTCAACCTTTCAAGGATTTATAGGAGAGGGGGGCGGCAGAGGATGACATGGTTAGAGAGCATCACCAACTCAATAGACATGGATTAGAGCAAACTCTGGGAGACACTGGAGGACAGAGAAGTCTGGTGTGCTGCAGCTTAACAGACGGACACGACTTAGGGACTGAAAAACAGCAACAACAGAGGAGGATTTGCTGTGCTGGCCCACGGTAAACACTCAACTTTTTATTCAATGAATCAGTGAATAATGTACTGTGTGGTCCTCTCTTTGGCATCTTCCAAATAACTGGTAAAAAACACACTGCTCTCAGTGGCTCTTGGTGTTAAGTCTGTTGCATTTGTCTTCCTGGAGGTACTGAGACCAGCCTTTAGGGAAGAGAAAGCAAGCCCAGTGTACCACAGCAAGCAATGGACAGCTCGGCAGGTGTTTAAGAAAAGAAGCGTGTGAGCAGATTTTGACAGGCTTGTCATCACACCCTTCCCCTTATTACATTGTTGCCTAAAACCCTAACAGAAATTTTTAAAAATTTTGGTTGGTCATCACAAAAATATAAACATTGCACTACTTCCCTTGAATATCATTATTCTATATTCACAGTTTATAAGAAACTTTGAAAGGGCTTCCCTGACAGCTCAATTGGTAAAAAAAAAAAAGAAAAGAAAAGAAATCCGCCTGCAGTGCAGGAGACCCTGGTTCGATTCCTGGGTTGGGAAGAGCTGTTGGAGAAGGGATAGGCTACCCACTCCAGTCTTTGGGCTTCCTTGGTGGCAAAGACGGTAAAGCGTCTGCCTGCAATGTGGGAGACCTGGGTTCGATCCCTGGGTCAGGAAGATTCCCTGGAGAAGAAAATGGCACCCCACTCCAGTACTCTTGCCTGGAAAATTCCATGGATGGAGGAGCCTGGTAAGATACAGTCCACGAGATCGCAAAGAGCTGGACACGACTGAGTGACTTCACTTGAAAGGATAACACATTTTCTAGACAGACCTACATCTCACCACCTGGTTAGACGGTTACTTACGGTATTTATAAGAAAGCAATATACTCACACAGAAACATAGATAATATTCAGTGATTTCCATTAGAAGAACTACAAACTCCTCAAAACCTTTATGTGTATAAACACTCAACCAGACTGGAGGTAGAAACAGAGCTTGAAATAGTGGGAGAATTACTGGGCAATAATCTTGTTAGTGTGGCCCAATTATATTATTGCTTTTAAAATTTAAATATTGTATCACTTAGTTTTTTCATTTGTGATAAAGATAACTTCAAGGCTCAAGAAATAAATTTTAAGAAAAAAATATGGGATTCATCTGGGGGAAGTAGAGGCAGAGCTATAATAGTTTTGCAAAATCTAAAAGTCACTGAAAGGAGCATCAATTTTTTGTTTTCCGCCATCTCAAAATGGATATAAATAGGCTCACAAAAAGCTGATATTAAAGTACTGTGTTTTGGGGGGAAAAAAGTAAATTGATCTTGGAAGGATCCAATCAGAACTGTACTCATAATAACACTGCCATCATTACTTTTTTCTTTATTACTTGGAACATTAATCCAAGATGTATATGAGAGCCTCATACAGAAAGCAGGCAAGCAAACAAATATCAATAATATTTTCAGTTTTTCTAAGGAAATGTGTCTATTGTATTTTTCAATTCCTCCTTCATTGATGGTTAAGCTGATGCTGACTATATACATTTCCCCTTGCTGTCAATGTGAAAAATATATATTTTTGAAGAGGATGATAAAAATGGAAAGCTTATTTCCTACTAGGCGGAAAATTCCTCCTACAGGTTCGTGTTTGGCTTGAGTAAACCGGAGTCAGCGCGGCGCGGAGTCGAGCTGGGCATCGTGGGGCCAGCGCTTCACCGGCGGCAGGACCGAGGGCTTTCAGGGGACCCGCCCCACGACTGGACAGTTCAGGCTTTTCAAGAGAGACCGCGTGTGGCGAGAGGGCTGAGATTTCTTTGAAGGCGGCTGTGGCTGTGCTCCGTGCCAGCCCCACGCCCCTGGAAGGAAGGGCCCTGTGTGCTCCCAGCAGTGGGCAACATGAAGATGAGAAGTGAACGGAGCCCGAGAAGCAGGACCGGGGGAGCTGGGCTCCCAGAATTACCCGGGCTGGGGTGAGGGAGCATCTTTTTCAAGTGGGAGGGAGCGATGCTATGGGGTCTTTTCCGTCCTGGATGACGGTTTCCGGAAGGGCAGAGGGACCAGAGCTCTAAACTGGAGGTGAGTGCCCAGGATGAGAACCGCGTTCGGGGTGGGGGTCCGGCTCAGGGCGGCGTCGGTCAGTAAGAGGCCCCCTGTCCTCGTGGTCCGCCTCCCGGACCCTGACAACCCTGTGCGGTGAGACCTGGGGAGCCAGGGTTCCGGGGCTTCGGGAGGCGGCAACATAAGGCGGAGGAACAGAGGCGAAGCCGTTTCCCACTGCCAGCTTCCAGTCCAGAGCAAACCCAAGCTGGGAGAGAGGAGAATACTTGAAGGTAGAGGAAGTTTCCAGTTTTGATCAGTTCTATTAAAAGGGATTCGAAGCACTGGAATTACGCGTGTGACTCAAAGTGCCTGAGGAACCTCTGAGTGAGTGGAATAACACGGGCCTTGCTGAGTTTTATGCAGTGTCAGGGCAAGGCTCTCCCACTGAAGGAGGCTTTAAAAAATTTTCTTTGGTCTCCAACCTGCTTTGAAATTTGCCTTTTAATTATGTCATGAATAACAAATATTCAGTGCAACAATTACACTGGTGACATTTTTATTTTTCTCTGCAGTGCCCACATAGAGACCCCTAAAAAGCCATTCTTTGGCTCTCCTGAAAGATTTTCATATAAAGGAAAACGAGAATGAGACCTTAATTATCCGCAAATCCAGAACAGGTGATATTTAAGTGACTTAAAAAGTACAAAGTATGATCCGGCCGAATATAGGAGATTCCTTAAATTAAAGCTTTAAAAATCATTATATGCTTTCTTGGTCCGATTAAGTAAAACCTTCTGTTGCATAAACAGAAAAGAACCCTTTTTTTTCCCCTTCTTGGGTTAGTATTTGCATCTTGCTCACCGGGGATCCATTGTGAGTTTTTGTATACATTCAAGCATATTACACAGATATCTGGAGGCATATCTCAAAGGCCGTAGCTGAACTGGTGGAATCTCCTGCTCAGGAAGGTGCCAGTGATCAGTGTGGGGCTAAGGACTGGGAACCAGCTGGCATCAGATCCCTCAGTCCGTAGGTCTCTGTGGAGTACTCAGAGGGGGCCCGGTGGCTACAACACACACTGCAAACAGAGCTCAGCCGACAGGTTAACAAGTGGCCGGTTGTCCCCGCTGTCTCCCTGCCTCTGGGCAGGCCAGGAAATAGAATCCAGCCGGCCTGAGAGAGGTCAGGAAGACCTACAGAGGAGGACGCTGTTCTCCATGTCAGAGCGGGATCCCGGAAGGCTCCTGGGAGGCCGGGCTGTCTCCTCGGAGTCTTCAGCCTGGGCTGAGGCTGGGTCTCTTGAGGTCAAGGACCAGGGTGTGGGCCACGGGGCCCATTCGAGTGAGCAGGCAGTGGGGCACGGGTGGCCCCTCAGTTCCAGCCCCCCGTCAAGCCTTTCTTTCCGCACAACCTGCGGCCCTCTTTTGTTGTTCAGTCGCAAAGTTGTGTCTGAGTCTTGGCGACCCCATGGACTGCAGCACACCAGGCTTCCCTGTGTATCACCATCTCCCAGAATTTGCACAAAATCGTGTCCATTGAATCCATGACGCCATCCAACCATCTCATCCTCCACTTCAGTTTAGAAGTGATGAATGGAAATTGATTTTTTTATGATTAACTAAAAATGCACATTGTTCTTGATCCAGTAAACTTGCCTTTGATCCAGGACTATAAAGATGTGCCTGGGTGCTGAATTTGTCTGCAGTTCAGAGTTCTTCTGACAGTCTGATCCCTTTAGGTGAACTTACATGGTGGGAGCAGTGGTGGAACTAGAATGATGGAGCAAATGCAGGATGAAACCTGGAGACTAAGCGTTGTTAACATTCATACAGAGAAACTACAAACACAAAAGCTATTTAGACACTGAAAGCAGTGTCTGTCTTGGAAAGAGGCTCCATCGGGGCAAGCAGTTCCTGATGGATCTCTGGTTTCCCAAGGCAAAGCCCTTTGATTAAATACTTCTGCCTGCTTCTGAAGTGAACTGAGGGGTCCAAAGGAGGAATGAGAACTATCTTCTGGGGGAGGGAGAGCTGGACAGTAAAAGTTTATCTCTGATGGAATATCTCTGCAAGCAGGAACTATTAGCATCTAGAAGACAAATTTTGTATTGCATTTTTGACTACTGGCATATTAAAAAATATATATTGATTCTTGAATATTTATTTTTCATCTAATCACCTCACTAAAATCTTATATTAATTCTAATAGATTTAATTTCACTTTCTTTGAGGGAACACAAAACTACCTATGTATAACTTTGTCCATCTTGCGAGATAGGCGATAGACTACAGGTTAACACCTGGTAATCTGCAAAGCAATTTCACTCACGTTTCATCATCCACCCTCATTACCCTCATGCTGCCCACACTTCTACGAAATCATCGCCCATGGTTCTCTGCAGGTCACTAAGCTGTTTGTCATCTTCCCAATAACTCGCTTTTCACCCTAAGGAGATTAAGGCACAGAGCAGTTCTGCGACCAGTCCAGGCTCACAAGCCCTGAGCCAGGGTGCCCGCCCCAGAAACATGACGCCGCGTCTCCACTCTTACACACTCCCCGCCGCTTGCTTTTCCACAGAGTGTCCCACTTGTCCTGGTTCACAAGCTGAATCCCTATTTACTGATCCAAACCACATTCAGGCAGAGTGGTCTGACCCTCTCACCCAGCTGGATGGGCAGGGACAGGCGCAGATGATGCAGTCTGCGACCTAGAGTGGAGGCCTGGGGTCCTCTGCACAGAGGGTGGTGGCAGTGCCCTTGGGAGCCTGGGACATCCCAGGAAGCACCCAGTGTGAAGGCATTTGCTGACTGTCTTTGTTAGTTTGCAGCATTACCAAAGAGGGGAAAAAAAAAATCAATTTCCTGCCATCTCCTCTACTCCAAATGTACCTAGATCTCGTTCCTTTCTTAACTAAAAACTCACTTACTGATGAAAGGAAAAGGAAGAGAGCTTTTCCTCATTGATAAAAGAGGGAGTTCTCATCAGGCTTTAAGCAGCTAGGTCCGGTTCAGTGATGGCGATGTGATGGAATGAATGGAAGGCATGCAAAACCTTCAGCTTTACTCATCAAGGACGGGGCTGTACCGCCACACACTCTGGGAAAGAGTTACCTGGTCTAAGTTGAAGAACCTCCCTCCCAAATTCAAGCCCTTACTGGAACCTCTGAAGTTGGCCTTATCTGGAAATCAGGTCATTGCCAGTGTAATTAGTAAAGTGAAGATGAAGTCATATGGGAATAGGGTGGGCCCCTAGTCCAAGCCTGACAAGGACAGGTGTTTTTATAAGAAGTGGAGATGAGACTCAGAGCCAGACACACGGGGGAAACGTCATGTGGAGATGGAGGCAGCCACTGAAGTGATGCCTCTACAAGCCAAGGAACCCCAAAGACAGCTGGACCCACCAGAATCGAAGAGAGAGGCAGAGAACAGATTCTTCCCAAAGACTGAGAGTCCCTTGGACTGCAAGGAGATCCAACCAGTCCATCCTAAAGGAAATATTCATTGGAAGGACTGATGCTGAAGCTGAAACTCCAATACTTTGGCCACCTGATGTGAAGAACTGACTCATTGGAAAAGACCCTGATGCTGGAAAAGATTGAAGACAGGAGGAGAGGGGGATGCCAGAGGATGAGATGACTGGATGGCATCATCGACTCGATGGACGTGAGTTTGACCAAGCTCCGGGAGTTGGTGATGGACAGGGAGGCCTGGCATGCTGCAGTCCTTAGGGTCGCAAAGAGTCAGACATGACTGAGCAACTGAACAACAACCACCACCACCACCAAAACCTGGAGGGCGTGACTCTGCTGACACCTTGGGTGTGGACTTCTGGCCTCCAGAACTGACACAGTACTTTCTGGTTATTTAAGCTGCTCAGTTTGTGGTAATTCATTACAGTGGCCCTACACAGCCTGCACAGCCTTCAGAAGCAGATTCTGATCCCCTTGGTCATCATCCTAGCAGGTCATGTGTTTCAAGATATAGAGACAGTGAGAAGAATGTTTATTCTGGGCAGAGACAACCATGGCAGTCTACAGGGAAGAGCAGGTGGAGGCAGCTGAAAGTACGTGCCTGCCCCCTAGCATAATGGTAAGAGTTCAAGGTGGTAAGATGGACTTTTATGGACTGACTATGTACAGGGGCATCAAGTGAGGTCACAGAAGCCTCTTTTCCTGGGACCTTCTGTCCCATGGGACTGCTCTCTTGGATCATTGCAGAACCATCAGTGTTCACAGATGCGTGTCTCCACCATCACCATCCTACAAGATTGTCAGGGCTCTAGAAGATTTTGTGAAGAATTCTTGGAAGAAAGGACATTGAACTTGGAGAAGTGAAGATTGAAGTGGTAGGAAAGTTTTATATGATGTTTGCTGGCCTGTCATTTGGAAAAGGGACTAGACATTATCCTGTGTGATTCAGATGAGAGATATAAACCAGATAGTAATATCTGGCATATATTTCACTTACTATAGGGAGTGATTTTCTCTTTGGAAATAGGACAAGCTAGCTTATGAAGTGGTGCTGAAGAAGACTCTTGAGAGTTCCTTGGACAGCAAGGAGATCAAACTAGTCCATCCTAAAGGAAATCAACACTTAATATTCATTGGAAGGACTGATGCTGACGCTGAAGCTCCAATACTTTGGCCACCTGATGCAAAGAGCTGAATCATTGGAAAAGACCCTGATGCTGGGAAAGACCGAGGGCAGGAGGAGAAGGATGTGACAGAGGATGAGATGATTGGATGGCATCACTGACTCAATGGACATAAGTTTGAGCAAACTCCGGGAGACAGTGATGGACAGGGAAGCCTGGCGCGCTGCAGTCCATGGGGTGGCAAAGAGTAGGACACGACTCAGTGACTGAACAACAACATCTCATGAAGTAGTGGGGCTGTTTAGGATAGGACTGGATAAACAAGTAATGGTCATACAGACTAGGTCAGTGAATACATTTCACACAACCCCATATTAAGCAACTGATTCTTCTCGGTGTGCCACACTCTGCACAGAAAAAAGAAAGTTCAACACAGTTTGGCCATGAAACTAATGGTCTGATAAAGTGTAGTTTAGTAAATTTGGAGAGGGGCATAGATCAAAGGGCAGTTACGTGGATCTGGCATCTCTTAGATGCCTTGATTCTTTTCAGACCAGCTAGTTATGTCTGAGTGGAAGAAGAGTTCAGGAGAGTTTACATAGATACCTGATCATTCCAAATCCACCTTTCAGGAATTGTGGAGTAGTATTCTATTAATAATAGTTTGCTCTGTAAACTTAAGACATTAAAAGGCTTTCGAGTCTCATAAACACAACGACGCTGAAGAAAACATGAAGCAAATTTCTAAATCGTGCTAAAATTTGTATAGAGTTCCGTGGGGCGGGGGGACTCTTAATTCAAAATTAAAAGCTCTGTGAAATAAACTTTATGCAAGTCAATTGTAAGACGTAAGAAGTAAAGAAATTTTTTGTAAACAATCAGCTCTCAACAGTCCATCAGCATTTTAAAGGACCATAAGAATAGGTCCCATAGAACTCACAGAAATACATGAGGAGACTCTGAAACAGGTTGACTGGGAATTCTTAGGTTCTCATTAGCAGCTGATTAAATAGACTATTAGTGGAAAACAGTTGTTTCTATTGTTCAGAAACTAGTTAAATATCAGGGTGAAAGATCTGGTACAAACTTTTCAAAATCCCCAAAATTCAATTCAATGCTTTATTTCCTGTGTTATTTAATGTGTCTGAATTTGAGTTGAAAAGTTTAAATCTCTTTTCATGGACTTCTATAGGCTACAACATACATTTTCGGAAGTACTCATAGATAAATCTAAGACTGTTTGATGTTCACACACATGGGCGCATGTTATCTCATTATTTCTTTTACTTCTGCATATTCTGTGACATGACATTAATGTATTATTAGAGCTGTTGATATATGGAATCTCCGAACTGTTTCCACTAGAAGCTATTTCAGGACTACTGGCAAAATTAGAAAAAAAAGTACCCAAGTAAGGATTGCCTCCGAAAAGTAGGGTGGTTGGAAAACCCTACTCTGCTGGCAGAGCCCCATATTTTAACTGTAAATGTTTTAATGCCATTTATTGGCTCATGTTTCTCAAATGCAATACACTGCATTGTTAATTTTGTAGCTACATCTCTGAAAGCTGTAAATTGAGCATTCCCACCATCTCCATTTTCTGAAACCTTTAATAATGTTTGTGAAAGAACAAAGGTAGAAGAGATTGCTGTCATAGAAACCCTTATCTCTCTTTTGCTCCACAGCAGTCACTGGAAAGACAGCCTATCTTAGATGTCCACGATTCATTACTCAGAATTAAAGAAAACAAGTTCAAGCTTAGATGCTAGTTTGCATCTTCCAAAGAGGACCCTGATCCAGTCACCCCTGGCTTGTCACACTTGGCTTCTCTTTTAAAAATAAGGACCTACCCCCAAACATCCGACACATATTCGAGTTATCCAGGGAGGGACGGATTAGAGAACCAGTTATCGCTGAGTGAGTCACAGAGTCCTTAATTTATTTGGCCCCCACCTGGTGTTGGCAATCAGAGGCAGGATGAGTCCTGTGAAACACACGTGCAGCTGAGCCGGGCATGAGGGGTCATGCCTCACGCACAGGCCCACAGAAGGACAGGGGACGAGCCACCACCAGGGGATATAATACATTAAGTCACCTACTCCTGTGCGTTGTACTAATTTATACAGTGTCACTACACTGGTTTACAATATCATATATGTGTATAACATTGTATGTGTGTGTAATGTTGTCTGGGGCTTCCCAGGTGGCACTACTGATCAATCTGCCTGTCCACGCAGGAGACAAAAGAGACGCAGGTTCGATCTTTGGGTCGGGAAGATCCCCTGGAGTAGGAAGTGGCAACCCACTCAACTATTCTTGCCTGAAAAATCCCATGGACAGAGGAGCCTGGCAGGCTACGGTCCATGGAGTCACAGGGAGTCGGAAAGGACTGAGCGACCGAGCACACACACATAATGTTGTGAGATGGTAATGACTCTCCCGTTTAATCCTCAGTCAAGGCCAGGCCCCACATGAAGGGGTGGCCACGATCTCAATTTGTCATGCCAACCTCACAGAAAAGACGTTATCAAAGTATTGTGTGCAGATGAAGAAGTTTAAGTTCAGAGAAGTTACACGATCTGCCCAAGGTCACATCTCTTGTGCTCTCAAATGTTACTCTTTATCCCACTCTGCAGTTCACCCACTTGTCTGCTGCATTTTTTTTTTAAGCACAGTCTAATTACAAACCCTTGAAAGTGTGTTATTCATAAACAGAAATTCCAGCCACTCTATGTCCTAGAGCAGGCCTGATCTTGTGGGGCTGGGGACGCAGGCTGGTGCTAACAGCGCCACCCGCTCCTCCAGGTTCTGCTTATCCCCACTGGTCCCCTGGGGAGACCGCTGGCCCGGCGGTGCACTGGCAAACTGCTCGGCCCCTCTGACCATTTCACACAAGGTCCAGCTGACATGAAAACAGGACAGAAATTGCAAGAAAAGAGCAGGCAGTCGAATTATGCTAAAGCTTGTGCTTTGAAAGGACACCAGCAGAAGGACAAGGTCACTGTATTTGAAGGAACAGCCCCTTTCGTGCCTTCTTTCAGTCATTTATACTGGGTCTCAGTCTCAAAAACATTTTGCTATAGAACTGGAAAGAAATATATCTTTGAATATGAATTGACCAAGACATCGATTATGCGCAAGTAGGGAAAAAGGAAACAGAAAATGAAATCGCTCGCAGAAACACGGAAATTAAGAATGAAAATTTTTTTCCTAATCGTAATGCTGCAAATTTCTAATCTATTTTTAGGTAAATATATCTGTCATGAAAGACATCTGCTTAAATAAAAATGTATATGTGGTTCTGTGGATATGAATAAAATATAATCATGAAGCAACATTTATTAAAATGCTATCAAAGCTAAATTGTTTTTAGGCTGAAAATACTGTTATAATTGGGGATCCTGTGATGAGCTTCTACTGGCAGGATTGGAGCTGTGGAAATAGCCACTTTAAAGAATAGTTTTCCGTTTTAGAGCCAGAATGCTCCGATTTGGTAATAGGACCCTCCGGAAATACAGCAAACTGCATTCCAGCATCGTACTGACAGGTTTCTAAGATAAGTAGAAAATGAAGCTGAAGCTAATATTTTTCCCCCTCAAATGTCAGAAAGATATTAACCAGAAAAATAGCTGAATGTCAAATTCCTGGTGCCTCCATTTAGAAACGTTCCAAAATAATTAGCTGTGTGTAGGACCAATTAAGGCTGTGATAGAAACGATAAAATCTCCATTTTGATAAAATCGAAATAGGGGTATATTCCTAAACCCAATCACTTCTTTTGTGAAGCATATGAACATTTATAAGTTAAAGAATTAAATAAGTATTGATAGTATCAATATAACGAGGCAGACACGGGAGCCAACTGGTTTGAACAGTCTAGGGCTCCCAGGAGATTTATCTGTCTTCCTGGCAGCTGTACTTACTCTTTACAGGGTTCCTTGAGGACGAGGAGATTCTAATCACCTTTTGAATATCACTGTTTCTCTTCTTTTATACAAAGACACAGATGATGCTTAGATTCCAGCTCCAGGTCCGAGGACCAGGCGGACATTAGCTCATGTGGGGGCAGCCCCTACTCCCACTCCAGCAAGGTGGAAAAGACTCTGGTGCTCCCTTCTCACGACCGCCAAGCACAGAAGGAAGCGCTTACGCAGGAGAAGAGTCACAGTGAAAAACTGGAGACAGTAATGGTCCACATATCACAGGCTCCTGTGAGGGTTACTGAGGAAACATTTGCGAATCACACAACTCAGAAGTGTTGACTATAATTTAGATTTCTGGGAGTGGGTATTCCATGCTTCTTTCATCTCTGACTTTAGCATTTCTGACTTATCTCTATCTCTTATTTGATGCTGTTAGACAGTAAAAGTATGAATTATGAATCAAGAATACTTAAGCAAGTTTCACAAAGTAGAAATGCTGTAACTAAAACTTTCAGTTTAGATCATAAAAGGTTGAATTACTAACACTCAACTTTTACTTTCCTGAAAGAGTAACCATCTCATCTAAATGTCTACATTAACTCTATAGTTCTTAAATATTTTGCAGTGTGTATCAATTCATCCCATTATGAGCATTCTTAAGTTCCTATAACCCTAGCTGAAGTTGTTTTTACTAAACATGCTTAATATTCAACATACAAGTAGGTCCTGCTACTGAAAGATAGCTACAGACTCTGATGAACCCATGATTCCCTGAATAGTCTGCCTTATATAAGGAGACTTTTAACAGTAATTTAGGAATTATATGAAAAATAATGATTCCAAACAAAGGACTTGTTTGTGATGGAAACTGTCATATGTGCAGTTTTTGGTTTGATTTTTTTTTCCTTTCTATACAATAAGCAGATTATATTGCAAAGTTTTCATCCACTGTTCCACTAAATTACTAACTTATTTACAGGGCTGTCAGAAATTAACTTCAAATGTTGACTTACACCGTGCATATGAGAAATACGAGACTTCAAAGTTAGCAACATGAAAGAAATTAGATTCACATCGTTTCAACAGGTACAAAAAGAAAATCACATTGTCAATGAACAGACGTACATTCGCTGCCTCCCAGGAGGTCAGCATGACTTGCTCATACCTTTGTTTGGGTGAAGCAGATTCACTTGAGTGCACCAGTGCTTTCCAAAGTGTACCGAATGATATTTTTTTTAATAAATGCATCAGCATATATTTTTTAAATCAGTACTTACCATCAGCTAAGTAACTAAGTAACAGTAAGATTATCTGTTTTTCTATTTTTTTTTAAGAAATAGGAGAACGTATTAAAACTCTCCAAACAACCTGTGCCAGATTTTAATAATATTGTTTTTAAAATTCATCCTAAATCAATTAATAAATGGCAGCCCACTCCAGTACTCTTGCCTGGAAAATCTCATGGACAGAGGAGCCTGGTAGGCTACAGTCCATGGGGTTGCAAAGAGTCGGATACGACTGAGTGACTTCACTTTCCCTTTTCAATTTCATGCATTGGAGAAGGAAATGGCAACCCACTCCAGTGTTATTGCCTGGAGAATCCTGGAGACAGGGGAGCCTGGTGGGCTGCCACCTACGGGATCGCACAGAGTCGGACACAACTGAAGTGACTTAGCAGCAGCAGCAGCAGTTAATAAAAAGTAACTTTAAGAGAAAATACCTAAAGGCAGAATTACTGTCAAGAGAAAGGACAAACTCAGAACCTACCAATATATTCAAAGACAGTTAAAAACTTTACAATTTTATTATTGTAAGATTACAGAACTGCTTCAGTGCTTCTGTGCTAAGTAAGCTGTACGTGTGAAGAGTAATAAATGAAATTGTTGATTTGACTATTTCCCTAGGGAGTAGGAGAAGAAGGGGTAGGGGTTATGCTGTTTAGATCTCTAAGTGGATCTTGGTTTATATGCAATAATAAATCCTAAATGTGTTGCTAATTAACTCTACTTCAAAGCACTCCCCCATTTTTAGTGCTTAAAAGACATTATGACTCCTGGGGTAACTCACCATTCTTATTCTTAAAGATGTTCAGGATGGGAAGGATTTGCCGGTAGTAGGGCACCAACGCTTCCCCCACCATCTCAGCTGACACAACCAGATGCTGTAGGACTTTGAGAGTGACGCAGATGACCTGCCGGTTCCGTAGGTTCAAGGCATCTATCCAGTAGGAAAAGAAACAAGCCAGAAAGAGCATTAATTTCTACAGTGTTAGGCTGAAGCAGTTCTGTAGGCCATTTAATTACACTGTACTCTACTGGGGATCGCCAACGGGATGAGCCTTGACAATTACAGCTTGGAAAGATGTTTATAGCTCTTAATGCAAGAAACAGGATCTCGTTTGTGTATTATTAATATCTCTTCTCCCAACTTGCACTGATTCCTCATCAGTCCTAAGAAAGCAACTCGTTGTCCTTCAGAGAAGAGGCTGGTGATGGCTGGGTAGCATGAAAGATAAAAGATGAGTTCATATCACCAGAGTTAAGGGACCCCATGAAGGTGGACAGGGGATCAATTTTTATGCAACAGTCCCTTTCAGCTAGCAGTCCATGCTATGCTTAAACCACAGCCATGAAAAAAAAAAAACAAACAACACTTGAGGGGGAAGAAGGGACTGGGTACACTGTGTTTGAGTAGAAACTATAGACTGGTTACAAAAATCGAGAATACTGTCGGTAGAAGGGACAGTATTTAGACTCTCAAGAGAGTAGGGAGTGAAAGGGATTTTTTTTTTTTTTTAATGTTCAGAACTTTAGGAGGATTTAAGAGACCAAAGGAATACAAATGAACAATTTAAAGGCACAGTACAAGAACAATTCTGAAGGCACAGTACAAGCTGTACTGTGGAGACAGGACAGGAGACAGTGAGATGTCTGGCGTCCCCCACGTTGCACAGTCTGGAAACCTGCTCCAGTGCGGAGTGCAGAGGGCCAGGGACCAGGCTGCAGATAACTGGCTGTGTAAACCTGACCAGCTCCCCCATACTTTCTTGGTCCCAGTTTTCTTAACTATAAGAACTTATTATTTACTTTCTTAAATGGCTAAAAATTCCATGATTTAAATAGAAAAGCTATATAAAGCATTTATTAGAGAAGGTGGGCTTCCCAGGTGATGTTAGTGGTAAAGAATCTGCTTGCCAGTGTAAGCGACGCGAGAGACATGGGCTTGATCCCTGACTTGGGAAGATTCCCCTGGAGAGGGAAATGGAAACTCACTCCAGTATTTTTGCCTGAAGAATCCCACGGACGGAGGAGCCTGGTGGACTATAGGCCATAGGGTTGCAATGAGTCAGTCTGAAGTGACTTAGCACGCATTATAGAAGGTCAAAGATGGTGAATGATAAAACGGTCATGCCTGAGACTACTTCAGCACAAAGTTAGAGGCTCTTATTTGCAATATTCTACTTTCTAAAGAGAAGATTGACTATGACCTTAAAAAGTATGTATCGTTTATGGAGGGATAAAAGGAACTAGGCTATCCAAAAGAACACCACCATGGTCAAGGCACCTGTGAGGCAGTCCTCACCTCATTCCCGAACTTCAGCTCACATTTCCAGGAGCCTGTGTCTTGCTAGCCCCTCAGATCCAGTTTGTTCCAAAGATAAGCTTCCCCCCCTCAAACTTTATCTTTTTCTTATTTACCCCATGTTGATACAGCCAGGTTCCTAGCTGCTCAGGGCCAAGATCTCTTTCTCATCCTTTGCATCCTTCGTGTTACGAAGTCATCTTATTATTACTTTCTTTTTGAGGTGGCTCTTGAATCTGTGTCCTCCTCCCACCCTCCCCTTCACTCATCCGGTCCTGGGGCTCCATCCTCACCACCTCTTCTGGTTCTGGCCCTGGGAACTCCTCCACTGGAGCACCGCCATGCCCTCCTAACCTCCCTGCCTTCTTTCTGTCTTTCTCCACTCCCTCAACCTGTCTTTTCACACTGCTGCTGAATTAACCTTCTCAGTGCATAATCGATGATCTTGCCACCTGTTCAAAGACTTCAGAGTCTCCCCCACACCATATCCTAAAAAATAATAATAAAGTACTGGTATAAACTGGTTAGGCACAAAGGTGCCTCTTAGGGTAAGTTGGAACCAAATTAAATTCTCTATTAAAAATCCAAGAATATAAGGTATCACTTATACTGGTTTCACAGTTATTCCCTATGAAATCACTAGGAAGTTTTTTAGAATAAACTGTGGTCAGCCTCATCCCCTCTAACAATAAAATGGGGGTTGAGGTCTGAAACCACCGCAGGGCAGCCTCACAACCCGTGATCCAGTTCAGACTACATTCTTGTTTGGTTTGAAAGTAAACACGAATGCAATGAATAGGGATGGCTTGACTTTTAACTCAGAGAACCAAGTTAAATATAACTATGGAATTTGGTTGCATGATGGCTCATCATTACAGCACTTAGACACACTGCAGACCATACCATATCTTTTGAAAAACAACCAAAAATAGAATGCTATAATTTAGCCTAAAAGCTGTAATAATGAGACACTCAAGAGTGGCACCTCAGAGAACCACGGGAAGTTGGAGAGGGAGGTCAGGAAGAGTGTCCCGTAGTAGTGGGATCCTTTTTTTCTGTCTTATCCAAGTGAAAAGTTGCTTTGTCTATTTAGGAAGCCAGAGGTCATGGATCCCTACCGACTAACTCAGCTTCGTTTTACAGAAGAGAACTGGGAGCCCTCAGAAACATCATTCTGAATATTATGGGCAGTGGATATTGCTTCAGAAAGTTTCCTAATGAAGTTCAACATGTCTAGGGTTCAGTACGGTACAGATCTCTGTTCATATACTAGTAATTAACAGGTATTGGATACCTCTATATACCAGTAATTAAACTGAGTGTACTTTATATATATTAGTTTACTTAATCCTCACTCATGAAATATTTATTGAGAATGCATTATGTACCAGTCATTATTTTTGGAATTAGAGATACAGAAGTGATCAAGGCAGAGTACTCAGCCCGTTTGAGCTGGTAATACAGTAAGTAAGGAGATACTGGACAAATCCTGCAAGTATACTGAGATTTCATAAGAAGGATATGGTATTGAAACAGCAAATCAAAATGGGCTTTCAGCTCAGTCTAGACAGTAGGGAAGGCTCCTGGACACAGGTGAAGACCTAAGGGATGAGTAGATGTACTTCCGTGAAGGAGAGGGAAAGGCATGTAGATTCCCTCCTTTTGGATAAAGGACTTCTTTCATAAGGTCTACTCCAGCCCATAGGGATAAAGTTCTAGTTAGCAATGTGGGAACAAAGCCCAAGATAGCAAAGAAATAGTCTTCCAAATGGTTTTTATCATTGTGTATATGTTTTTCTTGGGATCATCAAGGGATGGTGGGAAGAAGTATGTGAGTATATGTAGCTGTACACAAAAGGAGAGTGAGGCTGTAGTACTTTCCCTCAAGTTACAAGATTCCTAGGTCTCATCTTGTCTTACTAATCAAATAGAATCAGATGCCTAAAATCCCAGGTTTCTGCCTTTTCTCTCTATTCATCCCTCTATCCCACTCTGCTCCTTAAAAAGGACTCATGGACACATTCAGCTAAATATTTTATTACATTTATTACATATAAGTTTATCCCTATATATATAACTAATTGATCACTTGGGGATAAATTAGTAATCTCTCTGACCATGGATATGTAACAATAGCTATTAGGAAAAGATATTTTATCTCATTGCAACCCCAACTGAATTAACATGATTGTGATAACTGTCAGTGAATTGATAATGACTCACAATAAAATGCCTGAAATGTTACTCTTAATGGCATCTAAAATGGAACAGTGAGTCATCCTAAATGACCAGGTAATGGCTCTAAAACTTCTGCAGGAGCTGTGAAATAGAGCCAGGGTACGAAGCTTCCAGTGGTAAAGAATCTGCCTGCCAATGCAGGAGACGTCACAGACATGGGTTTGACTCCTAGGTCAGGAAGATCCCTTGGGGGAGGGCACAGCAATCCACTCCAGTGTTTTTGCCTGGAGAATCCCATGGACAGAGGAGCCTGGCGGGCTACAGTCCACGGGGTCACAAAGATTCGGAATTGACTGAGGAACTGAACACACGCGAATGCACTATAAAGCCCCTTAACTTCACCCAAGAGATTTTCTTTTTTTTTTTTTTAATATTGTCCATTCCCATGTCAGTTCCTCTATTTCTCTTCCTCATTCTCATAAAATTAAGAAATACCATTAAATTGGAAGTCTTTTTGTTCTTACTGTCCCAATAGAATTAAATTAAAAAAAAAAAAAGGTTTCTTTGGAAACAAAGGTCTTTTCTTTTGAAAAAGTATGTTAACAGATATAAAGAGACTATGATTCTGTAGCTTGAAAGAGAAGAAATGTGTTTATTTTTGTGTTGATGGGTCTGAAAGCAATTGTCAAGATGTAAGCGAGGACTTTGAACTCGAGATTTAAGGTTTTGAAAAGGGTCTAACATGAGAAATCGACTGACATTATAGATCAACCAGGAGAACCTTTATATTCAGAAAATTGGATTTCTATTGTACCGTTTACTGCTTTCAAGTATAATCAACAAGACAGAGCTTCTAGATATATAGAAATTGTTGAAGAATAAGGGAAAAATAATTTAAAGTCAAAGTGGTAAAATGTATTCATCTTAGATGGTTATAAGTTACATGTATGATTTTCTCAAGCATAAAACCCATTATTGCTATGACTTTTTTGCAAGGTGAGAACATTTTCTACTATTAGATATGATTCACTACTGCAGATCAGATAGAAATATTTCTATTTCTTTTAAAATTGGATACACCACACAAAATGCAAAAGCAGACAACAAATTCTAAAAAATCTTTTGACATATGGTATAAATGTTAATATCCTTGATATACAAATAGCTATCACAAACCAAGAAAAGATTGAACTTGTTAATTTAAAAAACGGGCAAATAATATGAATAGATAATATACAAATTAATAAACACAAGAGAACAATTATTATTATAAAACTTTCAACTTCATTGATAATCAAATGAACGGAAACACTTCTCTATAATTTTGAGTATCATATTAACAAAAAGGCTTTGGAAATTTAATACTCAGGGTGGAAGTAGGCCTGGAGAAAGAGGCCTCTCCTAACACCGTATTGAAAACCATTACAAACTTGCTACAGCAATATGCATGGGCACTCGACCCGGCACTTTCACTTCTGGGCATTTAATTGAAGGAAGGATGAAGCCGTGCAGAAGAGTTATAGGAAAGCATGTTATCGATACTATTAATTATTATGAGAGGCAAACTAAATGTTTTCAAAATACTGATCTAAGCAAATTCTAGTATATCTGTAAAACGGAACATTATAAACTTATTAAAGTCATCTGTAGTAGAAAATATTTGAAAAATAGGAAACTGTTTATAAGATACAGTTGAGTAAAGTCATCTGTAATAGAAAATATTTGAAAAATGAGAAAATGTTTATAAGATACAGTTGAGTAAAAAGGTTATAAAGTGTATTTTCACCATGGTCTTATTTTGAAAATAGAATGTAAACACAGTAAAATATGGGGATTTATAAGCTCAGATACAGACAATAGAGACCTATCTTGTCTATGGGCATATGTAGACACTGGACTTTATTGCATTTAAAAATACTCTTTTTTACACTACTTTTTTTTTTAAATTAACATAATTTGCATACTTACCTAAAATATTATTCTTCATGATCATAATTTATGTTTTAATGTAGCAGAACTCTAGCCCTGTCTCCTTGTTCTTTCTCAATATTTTCTTGATTGTTCTTTTTTAAAAATTGTGGGGTTTTTTTAATGCCAAAAATATTTTGTATTGAGGTATAGCCGATTAACAATGTTGTGGTAGCTTCAGGTGAACTGAATGAAGGGACTTAGCCATACTTGTACATGTATCCATTCTCCTCCAAAACCCCCTCCAGATCCAGGATGGCACATAACGTTGAGTTGAGTTCCCTATGCTATACAGTAGGTTTTTGTTGGCATCTACATTTTGAGATGAAATTTAGAATAATTTGATATGGTTAAAAAGTATGTTTGGCACTTTGATAAAAATTTCCAACAAATGTAGAGAACACGTAGCCAGAAATGGCCATCTTTCCATTCGGGAACATGTGTTTCTTCACCTGTTCCTATTTTTCTTTCATTAATCTCCTCAGAAAAGCTTTAGAATACTTTTCATGTAGATTCCGTGTACTTTTGTTCGGTTTGAAAGTAAAAGTGAAAGTCGCTCAGTCGTGTCTGACTCTTTATGATCCCATGAACTGTACAGTCCATAGAATTCTCCAGGCCAGAATACTGGAGTAGGTAGCCTTTCCCTTCTCCAGGGGATCTTCCCGACCCAGGAATTGAACCAGAGTCTCCTGCATTGCAGGCGGATTCTTTACCAGCTGAGCCACAAGGGAAGCTCTTTGTTAGGTTTACTAGTGTTTGAATCATTCTTATTTTGATATCTTAATGTATTTTAATTTTACTGTGTAGAATATATATATATATAATATAAAGTGTTATTTAACTATTTTTAAGTATACAATTCAGTGGCATTAGTTATCTTCACAATATTGTACAATTATCACCACTATTTCCAAATTTTTAATCACCTGAAACAGAAACTCTATACCTCTTAAAAAAAAAAAAAAAGCCCTCTCCACTCACTTCTCCTTGAGCCTCTGGTAAGCTCTCATCTACTTTCTGTCTATATGACTTTCCTATTATAGATAACCTAAAGTATTTTATGTATTATTTTTCCTGATTTTGAAATATTTAATTAATAATTACATTGCTGGGACCAATATCATATTAGTTGAATTAAACTGAAACGAATATAAATTTTGCTAGTCAAGGAGCAGTAAACATATCCATTTTTAATTTTCAGAATATAATGAATTCAAAATATGCTTTCAAACCAAATTTAGGTTTTAAAATTAAAGAAATTACTCTCTTTCCAAAACAGAACTCATCTGCTATACAAGCAAATATCATGTGGCCTGAGTTCTCAATTAAAGCATCAGAGAATTAGCTTAGCTATTTTATGGAGTAAGTCTATTAAAAGCATTACCATTTTTCTGAAATTCATTGTTTTCCAATAAGTGTTATAAGAAAAGCATCATTTTTTTTCTCTAATCTCATATAGAAAGGATTATTTTATGCAAAATTCATATTTTCCATCAAAGCTTTGTTATTACAAATGGGTAACTTTTCCCCTTGTTTGATAGATAAGATTATATTCTTTCCTGGTGGCTCAGATGGTAAAGAGTCCACCTGCAATGTAAGAGACCCAGGTTCAATCCCTAGGTTGAGAAGATCCCCTGGAGAAGGGAATGGCTACCCACTCCAGTAATTCTTGCCTAGAGAATTCTATGGACAGAGGAGCCTGGAGGGGTCACCTAAAGTCAGACACGACTGAGTGACAGTTTGATTTTTTTCACTTTTCAGGACCATAGAATACAACTCAGTATTTGGTGACAGTGTTTGGCCTTTCTTTCCACTAAACACTTAGTTTTAAAGATAGATACACAATTGATATAATTTGCTGAAATAAATGAGACCACCAGTTACCAAGGTGGTCTCCACATTACAGTCAGTAGCATGACCTATTTAGTACTCACAGCTTTCTAGACCCAGAGGAACCTGAAGAACAATGTCATTCAAGACTGTTCTCTAATCCTCCTGCAAGCAAGCCTGGGCCTGTTTGCTCTCACACAGTATTTGTCTGAAGTCTCTAACAGTATTTGAGATAAACTTATCAGCACTGTCCTTTGTTAAAAAGCAGAGGAGGATCTGTTTCTTTGGAGTGGCCTGCTCCCCTGTCCCATACTGCCGACTCAGTGCAGCTTGAAGGAATGGGTGACAGGTGGAATGACAACCAGATGAAGGAGTTGGCCGGTCTTGGGACCATTCTTAGAGTAAAACCAAGTGACAGTCTGCTGTGACAAGCAGGCATTGCTGCTAAGAATTAGGGTTATGTTTCTTCCTTTGGTTGAGAAAAGGTGTCTAAGTCTGAACTAGCTTTAAGATAACAGAAGTAGCAGTCTGTGAAGACAGGTAGAGTGCACTCGGGCTATTCACAAAACGAGAAAGTTGCAAGCTGTGCTACAAAACAGAAGATAAGGAAATACACTACTTTCCACAAAGGAGCTGCCTTGTCCTCCTCAAAGAAGAAATGCTTCCCTGGTGGCTCAGACGGTAAAGTGTCTGTCTGCAATGCAAGAGACCCACGTTTGATCCCTGGGTTAGGAAGATCCCCTGGAGAAGGAAATGGCAGCCAGTACTCCAGTACTCTTGCCTGGAGAATCTGATGGATAGAGGAGCCTGGTAGGCTACAGTCCATGGGGTCGCAAAGAGTCGGACACGACTGAGTGACTTCACTTTAAGCTTGACATCAATATCTGGTACAATTCTAGGACTAATTATTACTATTTAAGCAAGTGATCTGAGAGCTTCCAGGAATACATCGTGGTTACTAGGAGCCAGTGTGAGCTCTCTGGAATGTCAGGCCAAGCTTATCTCATGTGTTCTAACAAGTTCATTCACAAAAGAGATTATAGAAGACTATATTGCAGGGCATCTGGCAAGAATTCTCTTGAAGGCAAGATACAGAAATGGTCGAAGAATTAAGCACTTTCTTTTTTCCTTATGTTGTGAATAACTGAATTTAAGCAACATGCTCTGATGGTTTAGTATCAACCTGCATTGTCTCTACTGGAATACTTGATCAAGTCCAATTTCCATCCAACATTTTGATTGTAACTTGGATGAAAGTTACAAAATCCAAATCTATTAATTTTTTGATGACCCAGAGTTAGGAAGTCTGTAGAGACATGCCATGGAGGAACACCAAGGAGGTAAAAATAATACTTTACTATTATTACCAACTTGATTTGGCACTGTGCTAAACCTCCAACCTGTATGATCTGTGAATCCTTACCAAATGCTTGGGAAGCCTTTTTTCCCAAACCCCTGGGAAAAGTGAAATAATTAATTTATCAAAACCACATAGCTAGTTAATGGCCAGCTGGGGTCTGGTTTGCATGAGCCCAAAGCCTGTGCTTATTGTGGTTAGACTCCACTTCTTAGCATCCCACCAAATCCTGATGGATAACAGCCCCAGACTTGAAGCCTGCTCAGGAGAGATGTTCAGAGCTGCTCAGCAAACACAGGCTCTAGCACGGACTTTGAGCAATCAGACTAGACACCTGTTGGGACCTGAGCTTAAGTGTTTGTTCTTGGTGAACAAATCATCCTGATGCAGGTGGGTTTCCTGGCATTTTTTGAAAAAATAAAATACAAAAACATAAAAAACAAGCAACACTCTGCAGTAGTGCGGTTCCCTGACTAAAGCTCAGCTCTCCTGTGGAAAGATGAAGATAACGATGTGAGGTTTTATCCTGTGTACCCAAAATCTGTCGCCACAGTCCAGTAGAGAATGATGCTGATGGTGATGATAAGGACAACCCTAATGTTTATCACATACGACAGCCTCTGCTAAGAGCTTAAAATGTACTTTCTCAATCACTAAACTAATCAGTTTTATAAATTCAGCCTCCAAGTGGTGAACTTGTCTGACAGCTGGTATGTATGTGGCAGAGTCAGAGTGCTGACCGGGGAGTCTGACTTCAGAGTCCTTGCTCTCCCCTGCGCAGGAGGAGCGACAGTGTGTGTGTGTTCGAGAATGGGAAGGGACTGCCACATGCAGTAGATGCAGTTTGAAATGAAGTGAGGCTATTTTTAGCTCTTTCCTTCATTCTATTGTGACCTTCTGGCATGGACAGCTATAATCTCCATTCTCATCATTTTTATTTTGGGTCATTCTGAGTCTTCTTCTCTATTCATGTAGGGATAGACCTGGTTTTTATTCGCCCTCATGGGTCTGGAAGGAATTTTTCTTCTGGCAAGTGAGCAGGTAACTAT
Source organism: Bison bison bison (assembly GCF_000754665.1). Classification (NCBI taxonomy): domain Eukaryota; kingdom Metazoa; phylum Chordata; class Mammalia; order Artiodactyla; family Bovidae; genus Bison; species Bison bison. The sequence continues at coordinate 1,677,185 of NW_011494637.1, read as the reverse complement.
TTAAATGCTTCTGAGAATATCTAACCTCTGCCTGAGACTACAATCACCTTGCATCCACTCCCACATTATTTACGTTGTAGGACTTCACACAGAGGGACACCGGGTTTTACATCACGATGCCCTTTAATGGAGAATTAAAGGCAGTGAGCCAACTGACAGACTAAGTGTGAGAGAAACGGACAGAGAGGAAGGGCAGTGAGTACCATCCTCCAGGTAGCTGGACTTCACAGCCCCACCTGGCCATGACGACGCATGCTCAACACGACACGTCACTCAGGAAGAGCCTGCTTATCATGTTACCTGGGCCTTTCTATGCAACTTCCACTAGTGACCACAACAACTATTTAGGGGGCTGCATCAGTTCCCTTGTCCTGGAGATGAAAACTAATCTCCTGAACCAGATGGACCAGTCTGTACAAAACGGTGGAGCCAGCACTAGAACCCAGAAGCCAGGTCCACATTCTCCAGTGCCACGCCAATCTCCAGAGACCACAGAGGAACATGGTCTTTAGTACCACCTACTGAAGCTCCCTCAGAAAATGGGGGATTCCAGATTCCACGGCCCTCAATAGCCAGGAATTCCCATTTGGGAGCATCAGTTTGCTCAGTCGGACACGACTGAGCGACTTCCCTTTCACTTTTCACTTTCATGCATTGGAGAAGGAAATGGCAACCCACTCCAGTGCTGGAGAATCCCAGGGACAAGGGAGCCTGGTGGGCTGCCGTCTATGGGGTCGCACAGAGTCGGACATGA
>NW_011494637.1:1673286-1676331 GCF_000754665.1 Bison bison bison | reverse complement strand
CCCGAGCTGGTGCAGTCACGGTGCATCTTTGACTTTTATTCTTTCTGGAAATTAAGGGACAGTGACACTTGTTCTTTCCCACTGGTATAAATAAGTAAGCGTGTAGTCTCAGGATCTACTCAGAGCATCCTGAGGCCAAAAATGAGCCAGCTTTAAGATGACCATGGATGAAAAAGAGCAAGAGTGACCCTGGCAAGCCACCACATTAAACCAGTCCTGAGGTGAGACCCAGGATGGTCCAGTCAGTTCAGTCGCTCAGTCGTGTCTGACTCTGCAACCCCATGGACTGCAGCACGCCAGGCCTCCCTGTCCACCAGCTCCCGGAGTGTGCCCAAACTCATGTCCATTGAGTCGGTGATGCCATCCAACCATCTCATCCTCTGCCGTCCCCTTCTCCTCCTGCCCTCAATCTTTCCCAGCATCAGGGTCTTTTCAAATGAGTCAGTTCTTTGCATCAGGTGGCCAAAGGATAGTTCAGCTTTGTGAATTTATTAAGCAAACCTGATTCTTTATGATAATTTGAATTCGTTTTCTTTTTTGTGTCTTGTAACCAAAACAATCGTATGTAATACACCCTTTTTTCATTTTTTTAGAACAAATTATTTAGAACAAAGTATTTTCTTCTTAAATTAAAAAATTACATTTTATCATTTTAAAAATAATTCACCCATAAAATTTCAAGAGATATAAGTAAAATTATTAGATCATAAAAATAGTGCATTTCCATTGGACTTGCTTTCTGATTAAATAGAATTCTCAAAATAACTTTTGTATTGTGATCTCATATTTTATCTTTCCTTGGTATATTTTTTCCCAATGAGCATTCTTTAAAAAGGCCAATTTTGCTTTTGAAAATGTTATTGTTTAAATTGCTTCAGCTGTGTCTGGGCATGTTTGTCCTTTATAGCTGGGTGACCTCAACTCATTAGAGCTCTCCTAATGAGGCCACTGTTTAGTGTCCTGTCTGTTTGTAGATCGCTGATATTTCTGTAATTCTTTAGCAGCCAGGTCACCTTGCCTCCTAGCACACCATCTCGCAAATGTATGTTAGTGCTCACAAACGGAAGGCATCACATAAAACAATGTGGATGAATAAACAATTACCCTCACTACTTAAATAATTCCTCTAAGAAGTGGAAAGCATTGTATCATTATACGCTTCACTTGTTGTTTCATATTAAGGATTCTTATGAGGTGGTTTTTATATAATATGCAGGACAATGGCAAGCCTAAATGGTCACTTCATGTTTTTGACTATGACACCTATACAAATTTCAGTATGAACAGCAGGTATGTACCTGATTAATTTTGAAAATATTGATATTTTGATGCATCTACTGTGTACTAGACAGTGCATTTGACGACGTGAAAGTCAAAGTGTTAGTTGGTCAGTTGTGTCCGACTCCTTGCCACCCCATGAACTGGAGCCTTCCAGGCTCATCTGTCCATGGAATTCTCCAGGCAAGAATTCTGCAGTGGGTTGCCATTTCCTTCTCCAGGGGATCTTCCCAAATCAGGGATCGAACCCATGTCTCCTATGTCTCCTGCATTGGCAAGCAGGTTTTTACCATCTGAGTGGGTATATATTACTTTCTAATGTTATACCCTAAATGACACAGAGAGAAAGATACAAAGCTCTGTAGGAACAGGAGGGGAGGGTGTGGAGAAGACTAGAGTTGAGGGTAGGGAGAGAGAGAAGAATCAAAAGAAGGTCTCAAGACAATTCCTATTGGAAGTGGGTTTTGAAGGTTGCTTTAGGGCTTCGCTGGTGTCTCAAATAAAGAATCCACATGCAATGCAGAAGACCCAGGTTCTCCTGGGTCAGACCGGGAGGATCTCCTGGAGAAGGGAATGGTTACCCACCTCAGTATTCTTGCCTGGAGGCTATAGTCCATGGGATCGCAAAGACTTGGACACAACCGAGTGACTAACACTCACACTTTAGGCATTTGTTAGTGTGTGAGAATGGGTGTACTTCCAAAGTGAGCAAAGACACACAATTAGAAAAGCACAAGTTCTATAGCACAATCAGTTTGGCTAGAGAATAGGGTGCATGAAGGGAAACAGAAAGAAACTAAGTCAAGACCATAATACACAGCCAGATACCTAACAGGAACCCTTGACTGTCATGCCAAAGAATGGCAAGTAGGCAGAAGCCGGATGGGAGTCCGTCCCTGCAAGATGAAAGTGTGCCAGGTAAGACTGGTGAGCTGAAAGGTTTTTTCTCTCTAAAAACTAAGGTGTGTGTCCTGAGGCAGAAGGAAACAGAAGGTACACTTAATTGAGGTTTCAGAAAACAGAATTTTGGGCTGGCAGAGCATGAAAAAAAAAATTAGGGGAGGGAATTCTGGAAGATAGAGACCTACAGATGAAGTAAACAAAAAAATCTGCATGGAAATTCTGCCTGAGCTGATCTCTAAGGATAACACACCTGAGAGAGATCCCAGTAGGCATGGAAACTGAGCAGAAGTTGGAAGATAAAAGAACTGAAGACGAGAGAACTTAGCCGGCTGTTCACCACAGGGGAGACGAAGTTTAGAGTCTGTGTTTAGCAGGTTAACTGTCCGCTAGAATTAGAACTGACACTCTTTAAAGGAAACAGAGTCCAGAGTCTCCGTAATTTACTAGTCATAATGTCCATGGTAGAATTACAACATTCTGGCCTCTAAGCAACTGTAGTGAAGAGAACACCTCCGTCACCACCAGCCTGCAGTAGGCGGGCCGCAGATGTGAGAAACAGAACTTTAGGTCACTTACTGGTCTAAGCTTTTGATTTTGGAGACTGGTTGTTATTTCCACATAACCTAGCCTGCTCTGATTGAAAAAAAAAATTAAAGATTCCCTCTATCATATTAACAGAATTCCCTTCTGTTCTTCAGTTCAGTTCAGTCGCTCAGTCGTGTCTGACTCTTTGCGACCCCATGAATCGCAGCACGCCAGGCCTCCCTGTCCATCACCAACTCCCGGAGTTCACCCAGACTCACGTCCATCGAGTCAGTGATGCCATCCAGCCATCTCATCCTCTGGCGTCCCCTTCTCCTCCTG
>NW_011494637.1:1621510-1673186 GCF_000754665.1 Bison bison bison | reverse complement strand
CTGCCCCCAATCCCTCCCAGCATCAGAGTCTTTTCCAATGAGTCAACTCTTCGCATGAGGTGGCCAAAGTACTGGAGTTTCAGCCTCAGCATCAGTCCTTCCAATGAACACCCAGGACTGGTCTCCTTTAGGATGGACTGGTTGGATCACCTTCTATTCTTAGTTTGTTTTAAAAATAGAAATGGGTGTTGAATTTTATCAAGTGCTTTTTACCATCATTTGAGATGCTTGATTTTTACCCTTTAATACACAAATATAAATGTCATTAACTGATTCTACCAATGTTAAGCCAATCTTATCTTTCCGAAATAAAACCAAGTTTGCCATGAGATACTAATCATTTTTATATATCAATCGATTCAGTTTGCTAGTAATTTTGTTGAGAAAATTTTCATTAATATTTATGAATGAGATTGTCATGGAAGATTCCTTCTTGTAATTTCTTGTAATGTCCTTGTCGGTAGAAAGTTATGTTGCATCATAAAAGGATATAGAATCTAAATTCTCTATTTTCATCATCTGGGAAAATTTGAGGAAGATTTAAACTATTTTTTCATTAAGTCTTTGGCACAACTAACCAAGCCTTTTATTATCTTTGTATGAGGAATTTTAATTACAAATTTAATTTCTTCACTTGATATACTGCCCTATGTACTTTAACGTATTTTTTATTTTTCTAGTGTCAGTTTTGGTAAGTTACATATTCCAAAAACTTAACCATTTAATTGAAATTTCAAAGTTTTAGGGATAAAGTTGTTTATAATCTACTATCAAGATATCCTATCAATGTCTGTAGGACCTAAATAACATTCCCTTTTTCATTTCTGACATTGGCTATTTTTGCCTTTTTTTTTCACTTTTTTATTTATTAACTTTTACAAGTGTTTATCAATTGTATAAATCAGGTCAAGAAACCAATCAATGTTTAGTTTTAATGCTCTCACTTACATGACTGTATCCTATTTTTATTTTACTGTGCTTTTATACTAATAATTTATTCTTCCTTTGAATTTCTTTTACTGTTCTCCCCGTCATTTATTGAGAGGAATACTTAATTTACTATTTTCCTTGTTTTTCTTTTTTTATAACATGTTTAAAGCTACATATTTCTTTCTAATCCTATTTTACTATCTCATATGTGTTAAATATTTTAATATATTTTTTGTAATATTTTAATGTAATAATTTTGTATGTTTTTAATATGTAATTTATGTGATATTTTCATCATTATGCAGTTAGAATACTTAATAATTTCATTAGAATTTCTTATCTGACTCACTGGGTATGTAAAAGTACATGTCAATTTCAAAATATATGGGAATGTTTTAGTCATTGCTTTAAAAAAAAGGATCTCTACCATAAATTGCATTTTGGTTATATAACATCCTTCATATGCTTTCCATGCTTTGCTATTTCTTGAGATTTGTTTTATAGCATAGGATATGGCTAGTTTTTATAACTATTCTCTACGTGTCCAAAAAATGTCAGTTGTGGTGGATGCGGCACTGAGCTTTGTGAAGAAGAGAAGACGCTCAGGAGATCCAGATGGGATTCAACTCCTCAGGTCTACCATTTTGCAACTGTATGACATGGACATTTTTCTTCAATTTCACATGCCTCAGTTTTGTCACCTGTGAAGTGAGGTTTATAGTAGCTAGACTGAATAATATGGTTTGAATCCTATCCAGAAAAACCAAGTGCATTGAAGATGTGGTGTATACATACATGATCGAATATTATTCAGCCATAAAACTAATACAATTCTGACATTTGCCAAAACATGAATGGACCTAGAGGATATTATGCTTAAATAAACAGGTCAGAAATAGACATGTACTGTATGTTATCAGTTGTCCATGGAATCTAAAAATAAAACAGAAGCGTGAACATAACAGAGTGGAAACAAACTCACAGATAAAGAGAACAAACCAGTGGTTAATAGTGGGGAGAAGGGAGGCGGAGGGGTAAGACAGGTGTGTTGTATTCAGAGAGACAGAGTACATGTATAAAATAAATAAGCTACAAGGATATGCTGTACAGCATGGGGAATAAAGCTAATATTTTGTAACAACTTGAAGAGGAGTATAACCTGTAAAAATATTGAATCACTGTGCTGTATATCTGAAACCAAGATAAAATTGTGAGTCAGCTATAATTCAATACAAAATTTAAAATGTATAAACCTAAACTTAAATAGGGCTTCCCTGGTGGCTCAGCTGGTAAAGAATCCAGCCTGCAATACGGCAGACCTGGGTTCAATCCCTGGGTTTGGAAGATCCACTGCATTGGGAAGTTAAATAGAAATAAGGTGAGACTTTAAAAAATAACATAAAACATAAAATACAGAAACCACTGGCTGACAGTAAATTAGAGAGAAAATATAAATGAATACCGTTATCCCCATTTTATAGATGAGGCAACAGTGTTACATGGAGGAAAGCAACTCGCCTCAGGTCATGTGGCAATATGTGGCAGGTTTATAAGCTGGGCAGTCTGATTACACAGAAGCTAGTCACAACTAGTACACCATCCTGTTGATCTATATCCAGGAGTGGGAAAGTCATAAAAGCTAGCAAAAAGGAAGATAATTGGTAACTGAATGAGGGGGAAAAGGATATAATGAGTTAGGAAGGAAAAAAAATACACAGACACCCAAATCCTACAAATCTGTAGTAAATATTCATGGAGAAATAAAAGAGTGGGCATAATGTACTGATAAAAGAAGGGAACAAAATACTATTTAAAAAAAATGAGAATAAGGTAAAATTAGATAATTAACACATTATTCAATCATAGTTCTGGGAGATACAGTCAAGGAAATTCCCCAGGAAGTAGAACTAAGACAGAGTTGGAAAATGTGAGCAAAAGGCTAACAAAATGAGAGAATCAGCCCACAGGGTGTAATGCATTGTAGCAAGAATTACAGCAGAGAAGTAAGAGAGCATAGAGGGAGAGCGTCATTAAAGGAATAATACATGAAAAGCTTCTAGGGCTGGAAGACATATGTCTCTAAACCGAAATTTCCCAGGACAATGAATGAAAACACAGCCACATCAAAGCCTATCAGCGTGAAGTTTCGCATTACCAGAGATGAAGAGGACAGCCAGGAAGCTCTCGGAGACTCTGCGGAACGAGCCACAGACAAGTGGCTGGAAACAGGTGGCAATCAAGACTTTCAAAGCAGTGTGAGGACCCAGGAGGCAGCAGAGACATGGCCTCAAAATTCTGGATGAAAATTATTTCAGTGTGGCCAAACTAGTAAGTGTGATGGTAGACTTTTCCGATAAGCAAGGGCTGAAAATATACACCTTTCACGTACTCACAGGAAACTTCTGGAAGATGTGCACTTTAAAACACGAGGAAGAAAATAGGGCAAACAGCTAAGGAAAAAAGAGGTCAAACAGGAAAGAGGAATAAGGAGAAGAGGCAGAAAGTGGGAGGGCGCGAGGGGTAACTCCAGGGACAGAAAGGGAATCGATGAGTTGCCTGATGCTCTGAACACGGGGAAGAGAACGTTCATTTTCTAGATCCTGAGGTATTTGGGAAAAAAAAAAAAATATCAAGTATATGGGCTTCTCAGGTGGTACACAGGTGAAGAATACACAGTCCAGGGCAGGAGATGCAAGTGACTAGGGTTTGATCCCTGGGTATACGCAAAACAAGCAAACAAAATGAGAGGCAATGATCAATGCTAAGGAAAATAAGTTGCCGAAAGAAAAAATGGAATCACAGTAATTGTGCAATTTGCAGTGTTTGCTGTTCAGTCGCTCAGTCATGTCCAACTCTTTGTGACCCGATGACTGGAGCATGCCAGGCTCCCCTGTCCTTCACCGTCTCCCAGAGTTTGCTCCAATTCATCTCCGTTGAGTCAGTCATGCTATCTAACCATTTCATCCTCTGCCACCTCCTTCTCCTCCTGCCTAAAATCTTTCCCAGCATCAGTATCTTTTCCAGTGAGTCGGCTCTTAGCATCAGGTGGCCAAAATTTTGAAGCTTCAGCTTCAGCCTCAGTCCTTCCAACAAATATTCAGGGTTGATTTCCTTTGGGATTGACTCGTTTGACCTCCTTGCAGTCCCAAAGCGCTCTCAAGAGTCTTCTCCAGAACCATAGTTCAAAAGCAACTATGCTATCACAAGACTGAAACAATTGATTACTGATTTATACAAAACTTGTATAAAACGATATTGAAAGGCTAGAGGAAGAAAGAAGGCAAGTTTGGGTAAGAAAGGCAAAGTCTTACCATTATTCCATGTGTGATAGCCCCCACAAGAACCATATTGTTGGAACAATCACACAGTGGGAACTCTCTCTCCAAGAAGTTTTCAAACCAAAGCTCTTTTCTTGTGATAAGTGATTATTTCTCCTGTGTATTTGTGATCATCACGGATTATTTGATTTTCCTTTTGTCATCTTATTTTATTATTTATTTTTTTGCATGCTCCTTTGGCTTTTTTTAAACAGTTGTTACCTTATTGACAAGTGTTTCTTTTTTTTTTCCTTAGTACTTCATCTGATGGGCTTCCCTGGTGGCTCAGACGGTAAAGAATCTGCCTGCAATGCAGGAGACCTGGGTTCAATCCTTGGGCTGGGAATATCGCCTGGAGGAGGGCATGGCAACCCACTGCAGTATTCTTGCCTGGAGAATCCCATGGACAGAGGAGCCTGGCAGGCTGCCGTCCATGGGGTCGCAAAGAGTCGGACATGACTGAACGACTAAGCACAGCACAGCACTTCATCTGATATACCACCTATTTTAATCTATTGATAGATACTTTTAGGGTCTAAAAATCAAATTTTATGTTTAATTAGTCACATCATGAATGAAGCAGTTTTCCAGATTTATTACATATAAGAAAGTGATCATGCACCTGTCTTCTATCAGCTCATTCCCCGACTTGCTCTCAAGCCCAGAGTCTTGCAGCAGGGTCTGAGGAGCTCCAGCATAACCCTGACCCCACAGCCTTGCCTTGACCCCACAGCAACAGCCTCAACTGGGGGCTTGTTAGAAATGTAGCATCTCAGGTCCGCTTCACATCTACTGATTATGGAACCTTCATTATCCTGGGGACTGAAAACAATTCATATGAGCAGTAAAGCCAGGAAGTGGTGCTTTAGAAGATAGGCAGTCCCCTTGGTTTGGTAGAGATTGTACATAGATTTTAGGGCCCAAGGTCAGGCCATGGAGGAAGGACTCTTACTGTCTCTCAGTCAAGAGGTTTGCTCTTTTTCCGGAAGCACAAAATATCAGTCTAGCAGCTGATTGTTCTTCCAGAACACGATGTCATTACACAGCCCAGAGGGTCATGACAACAGCATCTTTATTGTGAATATTTTTATCAATGTAAATTCATCCTCTTTACACAGATGAAACTTTTCATTAAATTCTACTTTTCTAAAAAAAATTAAAATAACTACTCCTGCCTTCTTTTTCCCCCAACATAGCTTTTAATTTAAATATTTAAGTGTTATTTGCTTTCATATGTAAAGAGAGCTTATATTCAGATTTTGTTTTTCACAAACCAATTTGAAATTTAATTTTCATGGCTGATGTATTTGCTTTCACATTTTAACCTTATTTTGTGCTTTTGGCTCTTAGCACTTCCTTGCTACCTACTCAATTTCCTTCTTTTAAAACAGGCTCTTTAAATACTTTTATCTTTTCCATTGACTCTGAAGGTTTATACCCAGATTCTCTGGATTTTGTTGTTGTTGTTGCCACATTAGATACAAAATAATTATTTGACATTTCATGCAGTTTTGAAACTCTTTTCCATCAACTATTTAAACCTAACTCTACATTTAGTGACTCTTAATGCAACTTGCTTTCCAAACTGTGACATCCTCATTTTTGGATTCTTAACTTGGCTTTACTCTCAGAGTTACAGCACATCCACGGTTACCTTCTGTATGAAGGACAGGTGGGCATTATGTTCATGGAGTCCCTCAGTCTTCTTCTTCTTCTTCTTCTCCTTTTTTTAAAAACCAGTTTTCATTCAGTTTATTACATCATGCCTTTTTACTCAGATGAGTAAATGCACATAAGTTATTTCTCCTCCACTTCTCATTGCTCTCTGGAATGTACTCTTACAAAAATCGCTTAGCCCGTGCTATTGTTATTTCTTTGTGTGTACCATTTCCCCCCCTCTCCGGATGTTTTTCTTTGTAATGAACCTTTTCTACCTGCAAAACACGGGCCACTTTTTAATCTCTGAAAGCGTCTTTCCATCCCCCGTCACTACCATCCCTTTTCCTGTTGTTTTGGCGACCCCCTGGGGACGCCCTGTAACTCTGAGCTCCTGCTGGGGTCCGCTGTTCTCCACTTTACACTCTTTCCTCGCGTTGCTCGTCACCCTCGTCTTTGCTAAGGGTGGTTCTCAAGGCGGTGGTCTGCGCGTACCGCTGCATGTTGCGCGGTGATGATTTTCCGTGACCCTGTGGGGAATGCTGATTCCGCTGTAACGTTTTCAGTTTTCCTTTTCTCACTCAGCATTGGCTTATTTTCATGTAAGTCTGGCCTCCTCTTGTGAATTTCTCCCTTATCTTCCTGAATCCTGAGGATGTCAAACATATTTGTACGAGTTTCTTCTGGATCCTAGACAAAATGCTGTTGAGGTATTGTTTTTTTTCCTGTGATAATTCATGTTTTCTTCCCCGTGTGTAGCAACTTGTTTTGAATGGCCCCCGTGCGGCTGGGTTATTGTTACTGTTCTTGCTTTGGTTGAAGAGAGAGAGTTCTCAACCCCGAGTCTGCAGGTTGGTCTTGGAGCTTCCTGGTCCCCCGCTGCTAGGGGAATCCCCTTCCGCATTCACAAGGCAAAGTTTCCAGTGACTTCTTCCTGGGATTGCTCTGCTGGATTCGGATGGATTTATGTTCTCTTCACTGGGTGGAGTGTACGGAAGTCTACAGTGCACAGTCTGGATTGCTCAGAGAGTCCTTCCCACTTTATCCTTGCCTATGACGTTTTGATGTTGCTTTCAGCAATCAATGCTCCATTGCCAACACCGAATAGTCTATACTGGGGATTTTTTTTGTACTTTTTGACCCAGAATAACTCAAGAAGGTAGAAAAGAGACAATGGGAAGGGGAAGGGGAACACCCATAGTGATGCCATAAAGCATCATAAAGGGAGCAAGGTATTAAGGGAATGTCCACTGTTCCCGTTATTACTTGACCCACATGGGGTCTTGAGCCAAGGAGAAAAGAAGACAGTGAAATGTCTTCTTATCCCTTTCTATTTTAGAAATCGTAGAGACACTGAATGTGTCCATTTCTCTTTACAGTATTATCAACCTTTTATTTAGTTGAAATAAACCCCAGTTTCTAGAAATACATAGGCAGGTAATCCCATTTACAGCTTCACAGGGAGTTTATATATTTTGCTTTGCCTTCAGAAATATTCATTATCTCTGAATTAGAATTCAAGAAAAGCTGTTAAAGAACTTCTAGCTGATGGTGGTGGTAAGGTTAACTTTTGCCCCTGGAATGAGTCAAAATCTTCCTAGTAGTGTGGTCTGAAAATAAGGTACATACGGCCGTGATAAGTTACGCCAGTTAGGTGCATCAGCCTTCCTCTGGTTCAACGAGCTTCCTTCCAGAGTTCAACCTGAAACATATAGCTTACGTACGTAATGCTTTTCACACTGTGCTGGAACCGTGCGTGACCTTACATAGTTAGTCACTGTTCTTTGCTGAGAGAAGTCTGCCTTTCAGTGAAGCAGACAAATTGAGAAGAAGCAAGCTGAGTGAGATTTCAGGGTCAGTGTGTAATAGCAGAAGCCCAGGATGGCAAACAAGGATATCTCCTGAGATAGATTTTCATTGCTTCTGGAACCTTGAATGATCAAATCCATGCATATTAATAGTTATGTGCTGTTGTTTAGTGGCTAACTTGTGTCTAACTGCTTGAAACCCCATGGACTGTGAGTCCGCTGGGCACCTCTGTCCATTGGATTCTCCAGGCAAGAATACTGGAACAAGTTGCCATTTCCACCTCGAGGGGATCTTCCCGACCCAGGGATGGAACCTGAGTCTCGAGTGTGTTGGCAGGTGGATTCTCTACCGCTGAAAGTGACTGTTCCCTGACAGGTCGCGTTTACTGCGTTCTTCACGTTTTCACTCATCAGTAAATGACCTCTAGGGTGTGGCCATGTACTTAGAACACACCGCTTCTCTCTTAACTCACTGAAGTATTTTCAAAACACTTAGATCAAACAAGATTGAAAATCCTTTCACCTTGGCCTACAATATGCTATTTTGGGATGTTTTATTTGTAAATGGTATAATCAAAGTATTACTTAGAAACTCTCTTTCTGCCCTTCAGCGTTTTCATCAGGGCTACGAGGAGGAGACTGCTGAGGAGGCAGAGATCCCAACATGAACAGTTTATTGTCAAGAAAAGAACAGATTTTGGAAATTGCAGCCGTTCTGATGGGTGCAGGAGAAAAGGATAATGTACTTTCAAGATAGTTCCTGGGTAGAATGTTCTGGGCCTTTTGTGTTTATCAATGAAACTGGTACATCATTTTTAGAAGATGAAGCATTTCAACTAGGATTTAACATATTTAAAAATCATGACTTGTTGGAAAGAATAAATCACTTCTGGAAAAGGTTTCAATATAACTCAGGATTATATATCCTTCCAGAAGGCCTTTAAAGATCAGCCCCTTCACTCAGCTGATGCATGGGTGGAAACGAAAATTGGTTTTTAATAAAGTTGGCTCAGACAGTAAAGAATCTGCCTGCGATGTGGGAGACTGGATTCAATCCCTGGACTGGGAAGATCCCCTGGAGAAGGGAACGGCAACCCACTCCAGTATTCTTGCCTGAAGAATCCCATGGACAGAGGAGCCTGGCGGGTTATAGTCCATGGGGCTGCAAAGAGTCAGATGCAACAGAGTGACTAACGCTTTCTTTTGGAGAGTGGTTTTTCCGTCCGCACTGCGTCCACAGCAGGCCGCACTGCCCTCTTGTTTGGCTTCACTTTCTATGTCTTGGTGGAAATTGGGAGTGGTCAGTCACGGATCTCTTAGAGAAAGACACGAGAGCAAGTTTTTAAGCTGACTTGATTTAAGCAGTGATGGAAGCACTGCCCCCAAATAGGGAATTCTAATGCCACTTTAGTGAAATCAGTAAAACAGTGGCCATGGGTCAGATTAAGTAATCCAGACTGTGGGAAATAAACGACCCTGTCCTGAACTATCTTGTTCTTGTTTCTGTCAAACCACATGGCAAGACTTACGCCTGAGACAGTGAGGGGGTGAGGGGTGCCCTGTATCCAGGAGACCAGGCAGGCGTCCTGCCCATCAACCTGGGCAGCGGTCCATCCTGGAGCCGCGAGTGAGTGGAACTAGGGGTGGGGAAGCATGGACTTGCTCATTCCGTGTGCCATGGGGCGGCCAGGCCCAGATCCAGTGGGTGAAATGCCTGGGGCAGCCCTGGCTGGGCAGGGGTGGGCTTTCCTCTGCCCCTGAGCTGCTCAGGGGCACCGACCCCTGCTTTCACTCAGCAGCACTGCCAAAAGCTGGAGTATCCGCAGTCGGGCAGGTCGGCAGCCGAGGGGCCTGCGGGGGCCGGGCCTGGCCACTGGGACTTGAGGAGCCCTGATGGGACACGTTAGGAGATCTGGAGTTTCTGGCCCTGAAAGTCGGTTTATAAAAATTCCTGCAAAACCTGGGGATAAACCTCAGTCTGTTGGGTTTTATTGCTTAATTAGCGAGTTGTCAGTAAGTGGCAGCATATAAACTGAGTGATACTTTTTTTCACCTGTTCACTTACTTTTTATCGGGATAATGAGCTGTGGAATGACAGGAAGAATCTTGTTCCCCCCGTGTTCCAGCATGTCGTGGATTCCTTGCCGAGCGAAAAACTCATAGGGAAATGTCATTTCACAGAGCCCATCAAAAAACAGAGGCAGATAATGATGGTAATCCAGCTTCTCAATTTCTACCTGAAAGGAGAGAGAGAGAAGAAAAAAAAAAATGTCATGTGAAAACAAAAGTCAGGCAAAGCGTGGCTAGGCCAGCTGAGAAGCTGTCACCAACTTAGGAGAAGTAAGGTCGTCAGAACTTCAGGAAGGTTTTCTTAACCAGCTCATCTAATGACTGGAAGTATGCTGCCCTGTCTGTAATCTAGAAATGAGGTTAAAATCATCGCTATTTAAATCTTACCAGATTAAAATCATCATCTACATTGGGAGCATTTTAGTATTTTGCGGGGGAGGGGGGGTCCTAGGTTAATTTTTTTTCACCATTTGGCACAAAGGCAATACTGAAAAGGGGTTCATGGTATATATACTGAAAAGATTTAAAATGGGGGGAAAAAACAGCTGAGAAGAAAGAGATTAGCATCTGAATTTCTAAAAACAAGAATCTAATTGCACATTAATGTATCTTATGAGATATGTCTTTTCAGGACCTGGAAAATATGAAAGTGAGGGGTAAAATATGATCTCATGGACGTCTCCTGGAGCTGGATGTCAAGAAGAATGTTGGGGGCCTTCGAGAAAAAATGGGCAAGACAGACATGGGGCTGAACTTAAATAGACCACTGACACATGGAAATTAAAATATTCCAAATCTCCCCTCTGTTTCTTCTGGGGGCAGAGATATATCTCTTTTCCACCTCTATATACTTGACTCTCAATAATGTCTACATGACCTCCTGTCCAGACCTTTGCAGTTGTATCAAGCACCAAAAGGAACGGGAACAAAAGTTCCAGAAGAGAGAAAAGAGATGGTGCGCTGGGAGCCGTTCACGCGTAGCTTTGATCTACTGCGTGGCGTATCCATGACCCGACTTAGTACCGCAGGTGACAGACGGGGTGGTGAGATCACGGATGGACAGACGCCAATAGACTAGGATTGTGGGTATAACACACCTACAGGCAAAGGATGCAGTGTTCCCACGAAGAGGTGCAAATTTCCCCAGTTTCCAAGTCCTTATGAAAGCACCCAGCTTCCAATTATCACTGTAAGTAAGTGAGGATTCCATCAGGACCTCAGAGAAACCCTTTTACATTAGGAAGTTTTCAGAGCCTCCAGTTCTTGCCCAGAATTCTGGAGTGTCTATCCTGCCTGCCCCTGGTGTGAATAACAGATAATAACTCCTCCACACTTCTGAGTGCTTACTGTGAGTCTGGGTGAATCAAAAGTTCTCAAATTTCCCAAGTGGGAGGTCTGTCTCCAGACTGCTCGTGAATTACCCGGCTAACCAAGGAAGTAAGCACTCAAGATTTGAATGTTCATGTCCTTTTGGAAGTAGGGCTTGGAAAATAAATCCTAAATGGAGGTATATACAGATGTAAATTTTACTTGGTATTGCTTGGAAGATTGTAAAATTTGCTTTATTCATAGTCAAAGTTAATGAAGTTTGTATTTGTATACTAAACTTCTCAAGGATTTTTGTGTATTTGAAAATATTTTAGAGTGCTGTTTTTCACAATTAAAAAAAATCAATGCATCATTCAGCTCCAAAAAGTACAGTGTTGTTGTCTACAGTTTTACCTTGTAACCTAATTTTATAATGTGTCACCTGTACTATATTTTTTTAATTTTTTGCTAAGTCTTTTTAAACCCCATTGTTGCTTTTTACATATCTCTTATAAAGGAGCAAATCATTACATTTTGTACTTTAGTATGAGCTAAGACTTTGTATTTTAATATGTCTGGTTAATGTCTGTCATCTTAATTTTTGATCTCTGAATGTTACTTTTCACTTACTTTTTCCTTTCAATTTTGTAGTTTCGTTATATGGACTGTTTTATTTACATTTTGGTGTGTGATGTCTTTAAACATAAAATAGCCTGTATAAATATTTCATTGCATCTATGTTACAGCTTTCTCTAACATTTAAAAAATGTATTTATCTTATTGAAGTGAGTTAAAAATACCCTACTAAGATAACTGACATGCCCATTTTTCCTTGGAATTTTGTTGATTTTTTTTTTTTTTTTGGTATGATTTGGAGCAACGACTCCAACATCAACAATAGCACCAATAAAAATGTCATTTTATGGTACCAGACACTACTGTGAATACTTAGGTGTATTAGTTCACTTAATCCTCATAACATGCTCTGTCTCTCAGTCACGTCTGACTCTTTGCGATCCCCTGGACTGTAGCCCTCCAGGCTCCTCCGTCCATGGGATTCTCAAGGCAAGAATACTGGAGTGAGTAGCCATTTCCTCCTCCAGGGGATCTGCCTGACCCAGGGACCGAACTTGTCTCCCACGTCTCCTGCACTGAGGGTCAATTTTTTACCACTGAGCTGGCTGGGAGGACCAACAGCTGTACGAGGTAGGTGGGATTGGCATCTCAATTTTCAATACGAGGAAACTGAGGCACAGAGAGGCTTAATAACTTGCCTAAGGTTTGCAGCTAGTTAGCGATAGAACTGGGATCCAAACGCGAGCAGGCTGGCTGCAGGACATGACACTACTTCTTGGGCTTTGTGTATCAAAGTTCAGCATTATTATAATCTCCCTTTATCCTCTTGTCTCTGTCTTCTTTATCATTATTAATGCAGTTTGTCTTAGTCTAATTAAATAATAATTTTGCTATTGCTAGTTTATCTACTATACCTTTTTCTATCCTTTTACTTTCTTCCTCCTGTGATATTATACTTATATAACATGTAGCATTATATATAAATATATATTATATATATATGGGGGTTGATGATAAGCTTTTATTTTTATTCTATTTAGATTTTTTATTGGAGCCCAGTTGCTTCAGCACGCTGTGTAGTTTCTACTGAATACGCCAGCAAAGTGAATCCGCCATACGTATACATGTATCCCTTCTTTTTTGGATTTCCTTCCCATTTAAGTCACCATCAAGCTGCAGCAGAGCGATGAGAAGAATTCCCTGTATTTTAAGAGTATCTTTTCTAAGTACCTCATAGCTGCATTTGTTTTTTTCCTCTCCTGTTTTACATTGCATATTCAAATGACAAATTTCAAAGATGCACATGATTTCGAAAGTTTTAAAAAAGAAAGAAAAGCAAAGGGAGAAGGGATAGGGAAAGAAAAGAGAGCATCTGAAAGACAGCAACCCTGAGTGAAAGGCTGAGAGAGATTGAGGAAGAAAATGATGATCTCCACGTCTTTAACTCCTCCTAGCACGGATGGTACAGAGTCTGCCTGCAATGTGGGAGACCCGGGTTCGATCCCTGGGTCGGGAACATCCCCTGGAGAAGGCAATGGCACCCCACTCTAGTATTCTTGCCTGAAAAATCCCATGGACAGAGGAACCTGGCGGGCTACAGTCCCTGGGGTCGCAAAGAGTCGGACACGACTGAGCGACTTCACTTTGAGCACATTGATCCCAGCAGTACCTTCATATCAGAAATTCTCCTCTTGGAAGTTCTTCTTCTGGCCTGTTTATCAATTATTTGGCCTGTCTATTTCACTAAGATCTATTGTCTTAATAATGCAATAACAACTTGCCATCCTGTTTTGAAGATGGAAACTTCTTAAAACTCTAGACATGTTGCTACTTGCCACAGGGTGATTTTTTACACATAACTTTCTTTCCTGTTTACATATCTTCTAAGGTTTCTTCTTTATCATTAGAACATTGTTGCAGTCGATGAATTTGGCCTAGGCCTTAGGAAACATTCTTACATTCCATTTGCAATCAGGAACTCTGTGTATTTCTTTTGGTTTGAAATGATGTATCTGACTTGGCTGTACTGTATTTTTCTTTTTATCTGAAGAGTTCCTTCTCATTACCACACAACCGTCACACTGTTTTCCACAATAAAGGTGTCTGTGCTTCTTTACTCTCCTTCTCGCTTCAACCCACTTCCCTACGGCTTCGCTGCTCTTACTTTTACCCAGGTCCCTGGTGACCTTCACTCTGCCCAGTGCTCCGGTCCCTTTGCGGCTCTCATCAGCATGGCACAGTTGATCTCGTGACGATGCCTTCTCCAGGCCTCCTGACAGCGTGCCCTTATCACTGGGGTTCATCCTTGATTTCCTTCCTTCAAATTCTGCATCCAATCCATCAGAAGGTAGATTGATTCTATCTCCAAACAGATGCTTAGTTCACTCACTTCTCCACTGTTTTATTTACTACCCGCTTAGCCTAAGCCACCAACCTTCCTTACCTGGATTACTGCAACAGCCTCTAATTAATCTTCTCTTTGGGCTTTTCCTTCCTGCTTCCTTTCTCTGCACATGTGGGTCTTGACCTGCTGTAGTCCTGACCGAGGCGCCGCCAGGGCCTCCCTGACCGGTTGTTCCCGTCCCTCCACACCGCCCTTCTGCAGCTCTGTTCCCTGGACAGATGGTGCCTTTCTTTCCCCTCTCCTTCTTCCTAGAGACACTCTCTGAATGCACCCTTCCCTTCCTTTCCAGACCTCTCAGTCGCTGACCACTCCCTTTCATCCAGATTTCAGTTCACCGAGGCCCTCTTACCACTGCCTACTGCTCTGCTTGATTTTTTTGTGTGGCTTTTATCATTTATTCATCGCAGTTTCTTAAGTTCCGTTGTGTGGGGGGCTTGTCATTGCCTAGAAGGGTGTTTGGCACATAATAGGTGAATACTCAGTAAGCAAGTGTTTGAATTTTAATTCTGACCTTTTCAATCTGTCCTCTGGGTTAACTCTTTGAGAAGCATACTCAGCTGCGGAACAAAGGCTAGATGATGAATGACTATATCTGGAGCTGAGGGTGGGAACCACGGCAGAGTGCACAGAGGTGCTGGTGTCGACCGCTGACCCTGTGACGCGAGGAAGCACGTACATTTCTATACCCTTAGGTATCCTACAAATAAAATGCCAGGTTTCCTCCATTAAGACTGCAGCGATTATTTCTATTTCAGCAACTTTGTGAGTATTTTAATAGACAATCAGCACAGGGTTCTCTCTGCTTCTCATTTCACTAGAAATCATTTAGGGTTTAATGATATGCTGTTCTGTTTACCTTTAAAACTTTAGAAGGAAAAGTTTCTGTTTTTCACAGTATCATCAGAAACAAACATATTAATGTGGCTCTATAATTAATATGTTGGAACAACACAAGATCTTCTTTCTAAAATATCTAGATATTGAGAATAATGCAAGATTAAAACAAACTAGACATAAATTAGTAGATCTCTTATATATCTTTGCATGTATATTTGCCACATGACAACTACTATCCTTTAGAGGTCTTTTAAATTGCTGGCTTCTTTTATTCATTTAAACTTACAAAAGATAATTTTTACCATTCATGAAGCAGTAAACCTTTTTCAGTTATATAAATTAGTTTTCTTTTAAGATAACTTCTTCATAACAGATAAATTATAATTTATGTTTCTTTACTATTACTGTAAAAATAGTAACTTTCAAACTACTATAAAATTTGGGAATTTTTCTTCAAAGTTTATTCAAGAACTCTAGAATTCAAAGAAAGCTGTTTGAAATGAGACAAAGAACAAGGGCTGTTTTGAACATATCAGATAAAATTTCATGGTAAAATATTGATTGGTGACAGCTTGGATATTAAGTCTAGAAATATCAAGTATTTTACTCACAGAATTTCTCTCTTTTAAATTCATGTTTTATAACTTTTTAAAGATCACATAGAACCTACAAGTTGATCCCTAAATCTTACAGTGACCTTTAGTCAAAAGCACTACAATTCTAACTTCACCTCTGCTATCAAATATGCTTTTCTTTTTTATCTTCATAACAAATATGCAAGGAAGTAATGCTGCACTGAAAGATCAGAAAACCAATGAGGTCATGAGTCTCATTTAAAAAAAAAAACTCAAAAACTTACTCTTACACTTTCCATACCCTTGCTTCAATTAGCAAATGAAGTATCATTAATAGTATCTGTTATTACGAGTCCTATGGTAATAACCGAGAATCTTGCTTAGAATCACAAAAATCTGAAAAGGTGTACTTATCTATTAATGTATTATGACCTCATCTAGACTTCTTATGACATTTCTAACATAAAGATTTACCTTACTATTTTCAAGCCTAAAGGCAACTGTTAAACTGCTACAAGAGATCTTACAAATAAGCATTGTTTACAGACGATATTGGAGAAGTAAATGGCAACCCACTCCAGTCTTCTTGCCTGGAGAATCCCATGGACAGAGGGGCCAGGCGGGCTACAGTCCATGGGGTCACAAAGAGTTGGACATGACTGAGCAACTAACACAGATGATAGACATAACATATTTCAAACTCAGATGCACTTCTCTTTTTCAAATGTGTGTGGATGTGTTTGTGACGAAGAACCCCTGGTGGCTCAGATGGTAAAGAATCCGCCTGCAATGCAGAAGCTGGGTTCGATCTCTGGGTTGGGAAGATCTCCTGGAGAAAGCAATGGCAACCACTCCACTATTCCTGCCTGGAGAATCCCACGGATGGAGGAGTTGGCAGTCTACAGTCCATGGGGTCACAAAGAGTCAGAGACAGCTGAGTGACTAATGCTTTCACTATATTTTCTCAATGATACCAAATATATAGCTAAAATCCTGTATTAGTACATGATTAAAAAAGTAAGACTTTTAACGTGAAAAATGTTCTGTAGTGTTAAAAAGGAAATTTCACACAGGATGGATAATGTGGATCCCTACACTGTTATAAAGTCTAAAAAAAACCCAAAATGTGTTGTATTTGAAGTTGAAGTTAGGAAACCCTCAGATGCTAAAGACAAAAACCAGAGTCACAGAGATGATAGTGTCCGACCCTAGGTTGTATCAGACACAGATCACATCATAAGACTGAGAATGAGCTTTTAAAATCTCAAGAGTTAGGAAAAGAGAGCATTTGGCAAGAGAAGGGAGTTAGGCTGAAACTCCTGCACTCACTGGAACCCTTTAAGTGCTGTCTCACTTGTGAAAAGCGGACCAGAAACTCTTTGCACAAATTTGTGGAAATAAGAAGTTTAATGTTTGAAAAAGCTCTTGCTGGGAAAAACTTCACTTGAGAAACAGAAACCCAAAGGAATTAAGGAATTAACCAAAGAAGTCAAGGAATTAAGGGGGAAAAAAATGTTTTCAGACCATGGAAAGGAAACTTCTGGGCTCAGATAAAAGCAAATTGCGGAAGTGTTAATATTTGCTTAACAGAAAATATATACTATCATTAACCTTAAAATTCAATAGCAGTTTGAAGAATAGACTGGTTCCAGATTAAAAGAGAATAGGGGTCTGGATCACAGAACTGAGGGGCCAACACAGAATTAGCACAGGGGTGAGGCAATGGAAAAGGTACAGATAAATCCCAACTCAAGATGCTCCCACATTTGACTCATGGGACTTCAGAGGATGGAGTATGGAGAAAGGGGGGTTTGGAGCCATAATGGTGGAGACTCATTCAAAGTCAAATAAAAGTGTGAATTTTCAGATGGAACATGCATGTCTAGACACCTTTTTGATAAAAACTATAAAACTCCAAAGTCAAGGAAAAGATTTAAAAGCACCTAGAAACAAAAGGCAGATTATAGATAAAGGACTGAAATTAGACTTAAATTACAAGTCTAACTAATAAAATAGAGGCCAGGAGGCAGGGTAAAAAAAGGCAGATCATAGATAAAGGACCGAAATTAGACTTAACTTACATGTCTTACTAATGAAATAGAAGCCAAGAGGCAGAGTAAGAACGCTTCAATGTGCTGAAAGGTTTCAGTAATTGTTAATCTTGAACACAGTACTCAGCTAAATCACCATTTAAAAATAAAACCAAATTAAATGTATTTGGCCAAGACACAGACCGAAAGGTTTGTTGTTGTTTGTTTGGATTTTGTTGTTGCTGTTATTTTAACCCAAGGGTTATCCCTTCAACCAAAGGATAGAATTTATTAAACACTGGAGTGAACTGAGGACAAAGAAGAGATGGAAGAGATAATAGTGTACATTTTTAAAAAACACTGACAAGACTAAATAAACACTGACTATAAAAATACAAAAATCATTAATTACAGAGATTTAAAGGTGGATCTGCAGACACTAGGAGGGAGAAATAAAGATGATGAGAGAAAAGTGACCTGCCTCAGAGTAAGGCCTTTGCATTGACAGGGATGAGGATAAAATGATTAACCTTAGACTTAATTCAGCATATTAAAGTGCAAAGATACACATGGAAAGAATAGAAATAAAATTAACTTTCAAAAGCAAGAACATCAGTTCAGTTCAGTTCAGTCACTCAGTCGTGTCCGACTCTTTGCGACCCCATGAATCGCAGCACGCCAGGCCTCCCTGTCCATCACCAACTCCCGGAGTTCACTCAGACTCACGTCCATCGAGTCAGTGATGCCATCCAGCCATCTCATCCTCTGGCGTCCCCTTCTCCTCCTGCCCCCAATCCCTCCCAGCATCAGGGTCTTTTCCAATGAGTCAACTCTTCACATGAGGTGGCCAAAGTACTGGAGTTTCAGCTTGAGCATAAAGCTCTATTAACATTACAGAAGGCTGACTGAACATCCCAGCTGCCTCCACGAGAAAACATGAAGAGAAGAAAATATGTGGGATGAATCCAAGTAGATAAATAATCATAGTAAATGTAAACAGATTACATTCTCTAGTTAAAAGATTCTAAAGAGAGGGAAAATATACTTCAGCTACAAATTTGTTTATAAGACGTATACTCAAAATATAATGTCAGAAAAAGATGGAAAATAAAGGTACAGTAAAACATATAACGAGTGTGATACGGGAGAGATTCCTGGAGGAGAAGCTGTATTTGCAGTATTTATGTATTTTGATGATACTAAATTATATTCCCTGTTTCTTCATTGCCTATCCAAAGAGAAAGTCAACAAACTTTGATTTTTGACAATATTATAGGCAAAATAAAGAAGGTTGAGTGCTGAAGAATTGATGCTTTTGAACTGTGGTGTTGGAGAAGACTCTTGAGAGTCCCTTGGACTGCAAGGAGATCCAACCAGTCCATTCTAAAGGAAATCAGTCCTAAAGATTCATTGGAAGGACTGATGCTGAAGCTGAAGCTCCAATACTTTGGCCACCTGATGAGAAGAACCAACTCACTGGAAAAGCCCCTGATGCTGGGAAAGATTGAGGGCAGCAGGAGAAGGGGGTGACAGACAATGAGATGGTTGGATGGCATCAGCAAATCAACTGACATGAGTTTGAGCAAACTCGGGGAGATAGTGAAGGACAGGGAACCCTGGCATGCTGCAGTTCATGGGGTTGCAAAGAGTCAGACATGATTTAGTGACTGAATAACAACAACAAATAGGTAAATGTTATTTTTCTGTTATTTTAACCTGTATTTCTTCTACTGTGAGAATAATCACATTTTAAAGATATTTTTGAAAATCATTTTTATGTCATTTTATGTGAATTGTACTTTCACATTCTTGGCCATTTTTTTTTTAAAGCTTACATTGAACTTTTTCTTTAGGAGCTCGTTTATATTATGGGGATTTATCCTTTATGTATGATAGGAGTTTCAATTTTTTGAAGACTTTTTTGTTTTAGAATTTATTAATTTTTTTATGGATTCTGAAGTTTGAGTCATCATTAGAAAAGTTTTCCTCCATTCCGTAGCAGAAAGAATAGAAACAATTAGAAAAGATAATTTATAATTGTTTATAGTACTTTATGATTTTTTTCCCTTATATTTAAGTCATCAAAGCATTTGTAACTTTTCTTGGTATGGTGTGAAGTATGCTTCCAGTGGCAACTTTTTTCCAGTGGCCACCTAGTTGTTCCACCATATTTATTTACTTCTTGACTTTCTATTCTATTGCACTGATCTTTTTTTAATTTTTATTCATGAACCAATATTATTTTAATTATCACAATTGTTTAATAGATTTTAATATGTCAAGGTTCCCCTGTTATTACCTTTCCTTTTCTGTTTTTCTGTTATCATAATTTACTTTTCAATATGAAGTTTAGACCATAAATTTTAGACACAGGTTTACTTAAAGGATATATAATATAAAAACTTGCCTTCAATAATTAGATAAAACACATTCTTTACAAGCACGGGCTTCCCTTGTGGCTCAGCTGGTAAAGAATCTGCCTGCAGTGCGGGAGACCTGGGTTCAATCCCTGGGTTGGGAACATCCCCTGCAGAAGGGAACAGCTACCCACTCCAGTATTCTGGCCTGGAGAATTCCGTGGACTGTGTAGTCCATGGGGTCACAAACAGCTGGACAGGACTGAGTGACTAAGCACACTTGAGACAGTTTAGAAAACTAAATGAACACTAAGCCATAAAGTAAGTCTCAAGAAATTCCGAAATACCTATGTTGCTGCTGCTGCTGCTGCTGCTAAGTCGCTTCAGTCGTGTCCGACTCTGTGCGACCCCACAGACGGCAGCCCACCAGGCTCCTCCGTCCCTGGGATTCTCCAGGCAAGAACACTGGAGTGGGTTGCCATTTCCTTCTCCAATAAATGAAAGTGAAAAGTGATGTGTTAAATTTTTTGAAGAAAATTAAATAACAAATCATTAACTAAAAGACAGCCAAGCTTTTAACTTCCATATATTTGGAGATTTACACTTTTAAATTACTCATAGATCAAAGGGAAAAAGCCTTATAGAAATAACAGCATGTTAAGAATTGAATTACAATGAGACTACTTAACCTTAAAAGAACAGAAAAATGCCCATTTATACAGACTCCTTTAGAGAATAAAGAATAAAGGAAAACTACACAGCTCACTATATGAGGCCATCATAACCTTGCCACTAGAATCAAATAGCTACAGTCTAATCTCACTGAATCAAAAATAAAACAACAGGCAAATTGAATTCAATAGCATGTTAAAAAGTATGACCAAACTGGCTGTGTTACAATAACATCAGAATATTTCAACATCATGTTTAAATTTTTAAAGGATGAAAAATAAGATCATTTTAATGGATGCAGATAAAACACTTGATAAAATCATTCATTAAAAAATAAAAACACTATTTTACTGCAGTAAAAATAAAAAATAAAAACCCTGTAGGAAAAACCTACAGCAAATATCCTACTTTATGGTGAAACTTTAGGAATATTTAAATTATGGAAAAGTCCACTGAATCCCTTAGAAAAGAAACAAGATTGTTAAACATCATCACTATTCAGCATTGTCCTGGAAATTCAAGCTAATGCTGAAAATAAAATACATATAAAGACTGGTGGGGAAAAAAGTTCTCGTTGTTTGAGGATGTTATGCTTATCCACATAGTATACCCAGAGAATCTACAAGCAAGTATAATTAGTAAGAGAGTTCAGAAAAATTGCCTCATAAAAGATCAGCAAACTAAAAATAGTCGTATCCCTATATGCCATTAAAATGTATGTATTTTTAATGTTCACAAGAGCAAGAAATGAAGCAAATAAACCCTTCAAGGTAACACCTGCCAATGCAGGAGACGTAAGAGACTCGAGTTTGATCCCTGGGTTGGGAAGATCCCCTGGAGGAGGAAATGGCAACCCATGCCAGTATTCTTGCCTGGAGAATCCCATGGACAGAGGATACAGTCTACAGGGTCGAAAAGAGTTGGACACAACTGAAATGACTTAGCGCACAAGCAGAGTAATAAAACTAACAGCCCATAAGACTTTATGGAGACGATTACAAAAGATTACTGACAAGTGTAAATGGAAAACAGGAATGGTCTTCCATGAACAAATGAATACACTGACTATACTCGTGGGTGAACAGACAAACTTACGACAGTGGTGACTTATGTTCAAGTTAATCTACAAGTTTGACACCTAAACTCAAGGCAAGTTTTCTATTCTTAAGGTGAGAAGCGGAAGATTTGAGAGGCTCAGTGACCTTTTGGGACCACATTCTGAGCAGGGACAGAGTGAGAATCCAAACCCAATATTTCTTTCCATTGACCTGTCACATTTTCACTATCTTGATGGCTTGCTGTTTATTACAAATACTGAAGGTTTTATCTAGCTGGAAGATATTATTAATATAATAATTACTGAATAACAAATCTGGACTTGGGACTGGAGAATCAAATTATTTTATGGAATAACCTTATTTCAAGTTTCTGTCAGAAATGCTAACAAGACAGCTAAAGGTCAGTTGTAAGCAGATCTCGAATTTATGCACACTTAACCTTTATTATCCAGGACTTGTGTGTTCCTAACTGCAGCAGTCAATGAGTGATGCTCTGAAGTGGAATAAATGAAAAAAAAAAATTCCCAGTTAAACGCACCTCCTAAATTTTTTCAAACAGCTTTTTTTTTTAACATCAGGAGGGTAGATTAAAAACAAGCAAAATATATATTAAAATACACCTTCAGATACATCTTCAAAGATTCATTTATCACATTTCTGTATAATGGTAAAAATAGCATAATTTTTTATCAGATGTAGAGAGGGAATAATTATATTTTGGGAAAAGCAAGCAGTATATGAAACGCCTTGAAAGTCCTGGCACAGTCTTAGGAATTGAGACAGAGTTAGAAACAGATTATTTGTGGCTTTTACCATTGGTGTCAATCGTAGAGTATCGAATCATTTTACAAAAACTCTCCATGATTAGATAATTTACTATGAACCTTAATACACTCAACCAAGTAAGGAGAATTAAAGAGCTCCGGAAAGGATTAATTTAGGTGAAGTTAATGCTGTGAAGCAGCTTTAAGAAGAAATTACTATGATAGCAGTATTGGCTGTCTCTTACATCAGCAGATAATTTTGCTATGTATATAATCTTCAGGGATAAGTTACAAATATATTAAGGTTCTTTATACTCAGAAGTTCTTATATTTCTTAAATTTCACCTAAAAAAAAAGTAACAAACATCTACTGAATCACTGAACTAGCTAAGAGTGTTGGGCTGAACGTTGGAGTTAGTGAGTAGGAAAAAAAAATGAAAGTGTGTTCAGAAAAAATACTACTTATTTCCTTTGATTTATATTTTAATATTAACCGTTTATTGAAAGGGTAAAGTAATGACACACTCCGTTCATGGAGAGCAGCGTGGAGCTGGAATCAGGCACATCTGCGTCCAAATCCAGTACTCGTATGAGGCGAGTTCCATCACTTTAAAAATGTGACTTTACTGGCCTTCTCTGGGGTTTTCTTCACTATTTGTAAAGAGAAACCCCATCCCCAGGTTTATCATAACTAACTGAGATGCCATTGCCGTTTGGTCACTCAGTCTTGTCCAGCTCTTTGCGACCCCACGGACTGCAGCTCGCCAGGCTTCCCTGTCCATCACCAATTCCCAGAGCTTGCTCAAACTCACATCCATTGAGTCGGTGATGCCATCCAGCCATCTCATCCTCTGTCGTCCCCTTCTCCTCCTGCCCCCAATTCCTCCCAGCATCAGAGTCTTTTCCAGTGAGTTGGCTCTTCCAAGCAGGTGGCCAAAGTATTGGAACTTCAGCTTCAGCATCAGTCCTTCCAATGAATATTCAGGACTGATTTCCTTTAGGTTGGACTGGTTTGATCTCCAAGGGGAAAAAAATATCTTTTGGGTATGCCAACATTTCCCTAAACTATTCTGGTTCTGCTGTCATTTTGTTCAAAGTGATTGAAGAACAGAAGTCATTTGTGAAGGACACAGAACACTGAGCCCAGAGAGCTCGCAGGTTAAAGCCGGGCACACATCAACGTCTGCCAGCGATTCGGGGGACTTTCAAGTGGGTCAGAGTATCTTTAGAGAAAATGACACCATCCTTCTGGGTTTGAGTAGTATAAGAATGAATCTAGGGGATAAAAACTTACAGTGCTGAAAATTCTGTCTTTGCTATCAAGACACTAATATTCATAATAACATATGAATGCAAACATGTACACCACCGCACAGGAAGACTGCAAAAGACATATATAAAATACCAGTACATAAACTTCCCGATTTCGTATTTGTCGGCTGAAACCTTTGCCAAATTTTTAATGAAAAAATACTACCTGCCTCGTTGAATCTCTGCTTCAGAGTATAACCTTAGGCCACACACCTAAGTGTCCATCTTTTATAGCAGATGTGATAGTGACAGTCAAGTTATTTTGACATTTCACAGTTGTATACCAGTGACACTGGGGAAATACACACTCTGTACAAGGGGGCCCTAATTCTGGAAACAAACATCTTAAATCACAGTATCCAAACAGAGCTCTAAAAATGTTACTATGTTTTCTTTGCTGTGAGAAAGACTGAACTTCTTAGTGTGTGGTATAAAGAGCATTTCCTTTAACTCAGCGAAGGTTACAGAGAAAATTTAAAACCACGCGGAGTGAAAGGCTCATTTTCGTTCTTCTCATTATACAATTTGGGGAGCTGGTATCTCTCTTCCTACAGTGAACTCTGCCTTCCAACATCTGTGAAGACAGTGTCTTCAGAGAAGATCAAGCACTGCTGTTTAGAATGTTCTTTGCAATTCTGTTCTTTCTATCTCTAAATTCCTTTCTCCACCTATTCTCTCTATTCCTGGGTTCTCTAGACTCTGCTTATTGCCTATTGTTACTTGAAGGCAGGAAGAGAAGGGGATGACACAGGATGAGATGGTTGGATGGCATCACTGACTCGACAGACATGAGTTTGAGCAAACTCTGGGAGATGGTGAAGGACAGGGAAGCGTGGCGTGCTGCAGTCCATGGGATCACAAAGAGTCAGACCCAACTGAGTCACTTACCTGAACTGGTTGCTTTTACAAGGCCATTTATGTAGCTACTGTTATGCCATCGTGTTTCCTCTGCAACAAGGTTTCTGCAGAGATATCTCTATGCTCCCTGAGGACAAGGTCTGTATTTGTTCACAGTTGATGCCTAATATCTCCCGTTTCCTCTGAGTCTTAAAATCAACAGAATACAGGGATGATTTTTCATCTGGGAGTAAAAACAACACTCTAAAGCAAAGTCCACGAAGACCCTTTTCAGTTTACAACAATCATGGTCAGCTAAGATACCTAGTTTGCAAATCCACAAAATATTTAATTTTTATTAAGAAATTGTGGTATATCGGGTGCATGGGATCCACAGTTTTATTGTCAGACTTAAAGGAATGTTAACCGTGTTCCAAGCGTTTCTAGCTTCCACGGAACTTGGCTTGGCACCCAGGTCAGAGAACCTTTCATGTCCTCTCCAGGACAAAGAATTAAGAGTTTGCAGCACCGGAGTATTTTGTATATGCTTCTACTAGGGTATTTATTAAGCTTGTATACTTGTCCACATTTGGTCATGCGCCCTAACTTGTGAGCCCCGGATGCCATGTTCAATCCATTTTTTTTTTTTTTGATCTGTAATATTTCATATTAACTGCTGGTGTATAGACCACCTCACCTTTGCTGAAAGAATTCATCAACAAGCAGATTCTCAAATGATTGCCCGATACCAGTCTCGCTTGTCCCTTGTTCATTCGTCAAAGTGCTGCCAGACGCTCCTTTCTAAAAATACATTGTCCATGTCACTTGTCTTCAAGCTGTCCTTCACCAGGTGTGTGCAGGGTACATCCTAATCTCTTCACCGCGGTGAACTCAGCCCTTTGGGGTCTGGCCCCAGACTCCCTTCTGAGCTTCGTGCCCTGACATTTCGCTCTCACAACCTGAGTTCCAGTTACGTCATGTATCTTACTCTTCGCTGAACGCGTTCTACCTTACTGCGTGTCTGTGGTACTTTTTCATTTTCATGTTTATTTATATTTTATGCAAACCTATGAGGGCTGCGTCCTGTCCGCGTGAAAGTAGTGAAGATTATTTTGGAGCCTAGGTAAGTAGATTTTGGAGCCTCAGTCCTGCTTCTGCTCC
Organism: Bison bison bison; assembly: GCF_000754665.1. NCBI lineage: Eukaryota > Metazoa > Chordata > Mammalia > Artiodactyla > Bovidae > Bison > Bison bison. The sequence goes on along the minus strand of NW_011494637.1, from coordinate 1,647,515 downwards.
TGCTTCTGCTGGTAATTTACTCGTCTGTCCTTGGGCAAGCCATCTCAGTGCCCTCATTAAAGCAGGGATTACACTGGTCTAGGCTTCAAATGCCTTGTAAATAATACATTAGTTCATTCATGCAAATCATCTAGAAGAGCGCCAGGTACATGTTAATCATTATTATTATCACCGAGCTCCCCTGGAACAGCAGTAGACACATATTATAATTACACGAGTAATTATTCAGAGTGTATACCCAAACATTTACCTATTTGAGAACATGAACTAGATCGTCTGTTGCCTTTCTGACGGGTGTGGGGAAGAGGGAAGTTCCCCGCACCCAAGGGTGGCAGGAGGGGTGGAGGAGGGGGTGGTGGAGAGCAAGGGGTCAGCATTAGAGTCCCAGAAGCCCCCACCAAGGATGGAGAACTGAGTGTGCGTGTGTGTGTGAGTGTGTCTGTGTGTGTGTGAGTGTGTCTGTGTGTGCGTGCGCGCTTATGGGTGTGCGGTAAACACTGAGAGGGGGTTGAGGGGCATCCTAGTGATGTATGTTGGTAGAGGATTGTGCTTGCCTTGCTGGTTTGCTTGTTCTGTCAGGGCATGGCCCAGGGAAGTTTCAAGTCGCAGCAGAGACTGGGGGTGATGGCTGCAAGACCGAGACAGGCAGGCAGACTCAGCTGAATTCTGGCGGCACCCTTATGAGCTGAGGGCTTCCCAGGTGGAGCTAGTGGTAAAGAACCCGCCTGCCAAGGCAGGAGACACAAGAGACGCAGGTTCGATTCCTGGGTCGGGAAGATCCCCTGGCATAAGGGAATGGCAACCCACTCCAGTATTCCTGCCTGGAGAATCCGACCATGGAGAGAGGAGCCTGGCAGGCTGCAGTCCAGAGGGTCGCACAGAGTCGGACACAACTGAGCAACTAACACTAACGTTGATGAGTTGAACTCGGAGATCCAGCCGGCAGCTAAGCTTCGGAAGCAGCCATCAGGCATTATTCATGCCAAAAGCATGGCCCAAGGGCCAGTTCCAACCATGGCAATTTCCAAAGCAGATAAAAGGATGGAGGCCCATGCCCAAGGACCCCATGAGATCACCTACGAGTCCACCTGAACATCTGTGGGAAGGATAAAGGGGTAATATGGGGCTGGTTCCAGACAGCGCCTCTCTCTTGTGAAGCCGCAAGAAATTCCTCCTGCGCCGAGGGGATGCCCCACGGGAAGGAGAGAGAGAGTGGCGGAAGTGAGACATGCGGGCAGGATCAGTTTCAGCTTCGTCTCCTCCCCCTCCCCGCCGAATGTCATGCGTGAAAATGGAATCTCCAGAGCAAGAAGAGGACAGTGCTTTTACAAACATGATTATACTCCCAGCACCACTCAGTTCTCCGCCGCACGTGTGTGCGCGCACACACACACCCACACATACACTCGTTTACAATTTGTCTCTCTCGTTCCGTCTTCTCTCTTTATGACTGTTTTATGTCTGCACCAGAACTTAACGCATCTCAGGGGCTGTCACACAGACCTGGATGGATGGATGGAAAAAAGGGGTAAATGAGTGAATGAATTTCTTTTTAGTTAATTTACTCCGTACTCAGTCTGGATCAAATGTTTTCTATTTTAGTGTGTTTTCCTGGGAATTTCTGAAAAATACGTCAAGCAACTGCTGCTTTCAGACCTCCCGGATTCAGTCATCTGGGAGCAGCGTGTCATTTTGCATGACTTTAAATCATTCATTTCAATCCCCTTTTGATTCACAAGTGAGAACCAGAATTCCATTTACGGTAAAATGACTTGCCCAAAGGCAGAAAGTGATTGAATTGCCCACTCATCAATCCTAACTTATTTAGGCTCATTGTTCTTTTTTTCAACTGAAAGGGGCCTTTGATTTCATTTAGTTTCTTGCACTTTTCAGTTCATGAAACGTGTCCAACAAGGCCCAGATTATTGGGTCTGTCAGATCCTGCCTCGTTCCGGGGTTATGTGTTATGACCTACGATACACAGCCTGGCAGTTTCTAGAATGCCGGTGTTTGTTAGATCCAACGCAGAGTGTGGTCATATTCCAGCTGTCTCTGAGCCCTGGAACTGCGGAAAACAAGAGAGCTAAGGAATTCCTTTGAGTTAATTCCTGATCATCTACACAGCTTCCAAATAGTGAGAGATGAGAATCAGAGAAGAAAAAGTTGAACAAAGTAAGTTTGAAAACGTTTCAGATACGTAAGCCTTCAGTCTTGCAACATACTGTTAGCATTAGCAACTAATTTTAGCACATCAGTTCAGCAATTTTGAGCAGATTGATTTAGTGAGTTAAAATATTGTGTCATCAAAGGAAATGGCAACCCACTCCAGTATCCTTGCCTGGAAAACCCGAGGGGCAGAGGAGCCTGGTGGGCTACAGTCCATGGGGTCACAGAGAGTTGGACACGACTGAGTGAGTAAGCAAGCTCAGTGCTTAACATCAAAAGGAGTTAATATTCACAATGATCAGTGAGGGTAGAGACCGTGTCTTTACTCTCATTGCTCCCAGTAATGTCATGGTAAATGTATTAACCACTGGCTGCTGGAGAAGAGAGTTCTGATTAGTAGTATTTGTTGATTTTTGTGGTGTAAACACTCCTGCCACAGCCAATTATGATCTATCAATTTGAAATCGCTCGATGTGGAGTTGGGAAGAGAAGTGTGTGATCAGCTGTCCCAAGCCATAAGAAACCTTATGTTGTGACTTACTGTATCTTAATAGGATTTTGGCTAATTCTATACATACAGAGATACATATGTCTCACATAACATTTTCACATGTTATATACTGCCCATATCATGGAACTTGACTGGCCATGAAAATTCACAAAATATTCAATCTGATTCTTGACTGCTCTGACTCTCTGACCTTCTAAAAGCACAGGAAGAATTTAATATGAGTGAAGCACATGTGATTCTGATTATTTATTTTACATCAGAACAAGGTTTCATCTGCTTCACTCCAAATGAAGTAAAAACCAACTGGCTATTCAAAGAAATAGGAACATGGAAACAACCTAAACATCTATCCACAGGTGGATGGATTAAAAAAAAAAAGGGACACATACATGCAATGAAATAGTACTCAGCCATAAAAAATAATGAAATAATGCCATTTGCAGCTACATGGATGGGCCTAGAGATGATCGTACTGAGTGAAGTACCTCAGACAGACAAATACCACAAGGTATCATTTTCTTGTGGAATCTAAAATATGACTCAAATGAACTCATGTGAGGGATGGAAACAGACACGCAGACATAGCGGACAGACGTGTGCTTGCCAAGTGCGAGGAGAGGCATGAGCGGGTTGGCCTGGGAGTCAGGACGAGAAGGTGCAAACTGTTGTATATGGAATGGATAAACAAGGGCCTATTATATAGCACAGAGAACTACATTCAATATCTTATAATAAACCACAATAGAAAAGAATAACAAGAAAGAAATAGGAATATGCAGGTCTATAAACAAACAAACTTTATTTTACAAAAGAGCACCCCAGGTGGCTCAGTGGGTAAAGGATCCGTCTGCAGTGCAGGAGACGAAGGAGACACAGGTTCGATCCCTGGGTTAGGAAGATCCCCTGGAGAAGAGCATGACAACCCACTCTAGTATTCTTGCCTGGAGAATCCCCTTGGACAGAGGAGCCTGGCAGCTACAGTCCACGGGGTCACAAAGAGTCAGACACAACTGAAGCAACCGAGCACACACACGTATTTAACTAAAATTTTAAAAAAAATTAATTTTCCTCTTGGTTTTACAAAATTTCTGACACCTGTCTTCTATGTAATTATTTTTCCTTCCACCTTCTCTTGTCTGCAATTACTTTGCTCTTGCCGACCATGCTTGCTCAGCTGTATCAGCGAGGGTTAGTCAACAGTATAAATCAAAGTGTCCCACATTAGGGCAGCTCCAAAGTTGGCTGTTTAATTAAATGGTTCAACACTAACATCAAATAGCCTGCTTGTTTCCAGTTGTCTTCTGTGCTTTTGTGGAAGGTTTGGCTGGCTCCCCCTCCTAATCACAGAATGGCTACAGGAGCTCCAGCAATCACAACTAGCTACAAAAACATTTACCAGTAGAAAGAGAAAGTAAGCTTTCCTTTCATCTCTTCTTAATAGCTAATAAACTTTTCTTAGAAAAGAAAACACTTCCCCTTTTCACTCTTAGAATTAACTCATAATCTCCTTATTAAGCAATGCAATCCAAATCACTGGCAATGAAAATGCATGCATTGACCACAATTGCCTCAGACTATCTTCATCCCCTGGTGATAAAGGAGAGAATAACTGGTAGATAAGATCATTAAAAAAAAAAATCTGTTATAGACAGTAACTTTGAAAAAGTTAGACATAAATAGACTATGACATACTGGCTTAAAACAGTTGGTATATTATATTCCTACAGCAACTTACTACAAACTTAGAGCCTTCAGTTCAGTTCAGTTCAGTTCAGTCGCTCAGTCATGTCCAACTCTTTGCAACCCCATGAATTGAAGCACGCCAGGCCTCCCTATCCATCACCAACTCCCAGAGTTCATTCAGCCTCACGTCCATTGACTCGGTGATGCCATCCAGCCATCTCATCCTCTGTCGTCCCCTTTTCCTCCTGCCCCCAATTCCTCCTAGCATCAGAGTCTTTTCCAATGAGTCAACTCTTCACATGAGGTGCCCAAAGTACTGGAGTTTCAGCTTTAGCATCATTCCTTCCAAAGAAATCCCAGGGCTGATCTCCTTCAGAATGGACTGGTTGGATCTCCTTGCAGCCCAAGGGACTCTCAAGAGTCTTCTCCAACACCACAGTTCAAAAGCATCAATTCTTCAGCACTCAGCTTTCTTCACAGTCCAACTCTCACATCCATACATGACCACTGGAAAAACCATAGCCTTGACTAGACGGACCTTTGTTGGCAAAGTAATGTCTCTGCTTTTGAATATGCTATCTAGGTTGGTCATAACTCTCCTTCCAAGGAGTAAGCGTCTTTTAATTTCATGGCTGCAGTCACCATCTGCAGTGGTTTTGGAGCCCCAAAAAATAAAGTCTGACACTGTTTCCACCGTTTCCCCATTTATTTCCCATGAAGTGATGGGACCGGATGCCATGATCTTCGTTTTCTGAATGTTGAGCTTTAAGCCAACTTTTTCACTCTCCTCTTTTACCTTCATCGAGGCTTTTTAGTTCCTCTTCACTTTCTGCCATAAGGGTGGTGTTATATGCATATCTGAGGTTATTGATATTTCTTTCAGCAATCTTGATTCCAGCTTGTGCTTCTTCCAGCCCAGCGTTTCTCATGATGTACTCTGCATAGAAGTTAAATAAGCAAGGTGACAATATACAGCCTTGACGAACTCCTTTTCCTATTTGGAACCAGTCTGTTGTTCCATGTCCAGTTCTAACTGTTGCTTCCTGACCTGCATACAGATTTCTCAAGAGGCAGTTCAGGTGGTCTGGTATTCCCATCTCTTTCAGAATTTTCCACAGTTTATTGTGATCCACATAGTCAAGAGCCTTAAGACAACACAAATTTATTATCTTTTAAAACTGGAGATCAGAAGTCCAAAATGAGCTAAAAGCAGACCTATGAGCTAAAATTACGGTGTTGGCAGAGTTGCAATGGTTTAGGACGCTTTCTCCAAGAATCGGTTTCCTTGTCTTTTCCAGTTTCCAAAAGCTCACTGTGTTTCTTGGCTCACGTCCTCCTCGCCCATCACTCAGCCTCAGCTTCCGTCGTCATCTCCCCTCTCTCTAACTGTGACCTTCTTGCAGCCCTTTCATAAGGATCAACTGCACTGCGTCCAGCTGGACAATCCTCAATCAGATCTGCAGAGCTTCTTTTGCCGTGAAGGGTAACACGTTCACATGTTCTAGGGATTTTAGACATAGATATCTTCCAGGGTATTATTCTGTCCGCTCTGGTTGTGTGTTATAAAATGACACTCTTGAACAATTTATCAGAAAATGGTTATATTACTTCAAAAGTGAGACTTGAAATTGGAGTGACTGAACTGGGAACGAAAAAAACTGAGATTATTGCAATGCCTCCTTTGCATGTATGTGGCCCAATTAAAATTTATAATTTCATATCAAGCAAAGCATTCCAATATCTTTATGTTATTGAAGTCACTTGCAAGAGTTTTAACTTTATACAAAAAAATTTTTATCAGTTAATTAAATTTAAAATATTGCGGGTATGGGGACTATTTTACTCATTAGCAGAACAGAAAGCAGTAGTGAAATCTGAAATACTGCAACAGGTTGCTGTGGACAGCGAGCTCTCTCCCAGGGTTACATGATTCTGAGGAACAGCTGTATCAGAACCTGTACTTTACATGGCCCTTTGTCCACCAGTGGAGGGTCAAAATTATCAAAATCTAAGTTTGGAAGTTGTGAGTTGAGGTCTAAAATGCCTGTACAGTGCCACTAGATACTTAGAAATCCTCCACAATTTTGATACAGCAAGTTTTAAGGGGAAAAGAACACAGAAAACAAAATCACATGAAGAGGGAGTCTCATGAGCCTATGACATTCAGATACAGACCCAGCAACAGATGATCTTACAAGATATTATGGAAGTTCCTTAAAAACTAAAAATGGAACTACCCTATGACCCAGCAATCCCACTCCTGGGCACATACCCAAAGAAAATTGGAATTCCAAAAGATACATGCAGCCCAGAGTTTACTGCCGCACCATTTACAATAGCCAGGACGTGGAAGCAACCTAGATGTCCATCAGCAGGGGAACGGATAAAGAAGGTGGGGCACGCACGCACAGTGGAGTACCACTCAGCCATGAAAAGGAACAACATCGTGCCCTTTGCAGAGACGTGAATGGACCTGGAGACTGTCATACACAGTGAATTAAGTCAGAAAGAGAAAAGCAAATATCGCATACTAACCCATATATGCGGAATCTGGAAAAAACGGTACAGACGAACCTATCTGCAAAGCAGAAATAGAGACACAGACACAGAGAAGCAATGTATAGACACCAAGGCGGAGAAGGGGGAGTGGATGAACTGGGAGGATGGGGTTGGCATATTAGTATATACACTGAAGTGAAGTGAGAGTCACTCAGTCGTGTCCGACTCTTTGCGACCCCATAGACAATAGCCTGCCAGACTGCTCTGTACACAACAGATAACTAATGAGAATCTACCGTGCAGCACAGGGAACTCTGCTCAGTGCTCTGTGGTGCCCTAAATGGGGAGGAAACCCAAAAAGAGGGGACATATGTCTACGTACAGCTGATTCAGTCTGCTATACGGCGGAAACCAACACAACATTAAAAAGCAACTCTACAGCTGAAGCTCCGATACTTTGGCCACCTGGTGTGAAAGGCCAACTCATTGGAAAAGACCCTGATGCCAGACTGAAGGCAAAAGGAGAAGAGGGTGGCAGAGGATGAGATGGTTGGATGGCATCACCAACTGAATGGACATGAATTTGAGCAAACTCTGGAAGAGAGTGGACAGGGAAGCTTGGTGTGCTGTAGTCCATGGGGTCACAAAGAGTCAGACATGACTTAGTGACTGAACAACAATACTCCGCTAAAATTTTCTTTAAAAAAGATACACTTATTTCAATCAGGTGTACGTTAGTTTTTCTGCTTCTGTTTCCCTGGCATATTATAACGGGACAGAAACGAGATAGCGGTTCCTTCATTTCTTCTTCCTTTGGCGTTCACGTCTGTGCTACTTCTCCCAGCCACTTTTGGCTTTGGGTATGACTGTGTAACTGATCCTGGCAAGTGAGAGGACCCCTCTCCAGGACTGGCCCATGGACTTCCTGTGTGGTTCTCAGGCTCTTGTCCCTTCCCTCAGCCTGTGGCAGGGGAGCATCAGCAGCCTAGAAGCTGGTGATGAAGACAGTGACAGCAGAGATGGAGGCAGAGATTGGTGGAACGACCAAGCAGCTTGTTCTACGGGGCTTCCCAGGTGGCGCTACTAGTAAAGAACCTACCTGCCCATGCAGGAGACATAGGAGATACAGATTTGATCCCTGGCTTGGAAAGATGCCCTGGAGGAGGAAACGGCAACCCACGGCAGTATTCTTGCCTGAAAAGTCCCGTACGGTCCATGGGGTCACAAAAAGTTGGACATGACTAAAGCAACTTAACACAGCCCAGCACAAAATTGTTCTGTAGACGTGAAGGAGCCCTGTCCCACTGGGTTTATGAGATGCATGCCTGCTTCCTTCTACAGTTTACTTTGGCCATGGAAAGCAGAGAGGAAACTTTATGCAAGTTAATTCTGGATGATTGTCTGCTGAACCTGACATGATCTCTTCTAGGGGAAAATCCACGTGGGCCCCTCTGTAACCGTGGGGTTGAGATGTTAAATCCTGTGGTGACGGAGTCACTCGGAGAACTAAGAAGCTGATATTCTACAAGCACACATATTGGGATTTCTTTTATTCATGTGAGGTTTAAGAAGTGTGTCGAGAATCACCTTGAAAATGTTCCCATAACATAGACAAGAGGCATTAAATTAATTCTGGAAATTCAGTTGAGATGTTGAAATAGTGATTTTAAGAGAGACACGTTTCTCAGATGTTAGCTAATATTTTCCAATTTTCTTGCATCATTAAACACGGCACCATTTTCAGTGCAATGAACATGATACTGTACAGAAATTAGATCTCCTTAGTATTAAAAGATGAAAAAAGCTGGAGCAGTCAGATGAACTTAGGGGAAAAAAAATGTTCTGCACACCTCAGGGAAATGAGAAGGCTTGCAAGGAGAGTTTGTATGAAGCAAATAGATACAGCCAGAGTCACATTCTATTTCCAGACCAGATAAAAAAATAAATTTCTCATTCTTAAATTATGTGCATTTCCATTCAAATGCACTATAGCTTTTAAAAGATGTGGGCAACTTTCAGACAAACCTAGTGGGTTCATCGTTCACCTTGAGCGCTCCCTTCTGTAGGAAGCATGGGGGGGTACTATGATTTATCCTGCAGTTCTGATGAGAAATGACCTACCATTCCCAGGGCTCCCAGCAGGCACACAATCCCAACAGACAACCTGTGACAGACTTGCCCTGGGGAGAAGCTTCTAGATCACCTTGCTGTGGCATCTTTGTGCCCCTGTCTCTGTGTGCCCTGGCACGTGACTCTTCTGAGACTTAAACTGTGCAACACTTCAGTCATCCAACAGATGTTTGTCGAGTGCTCCCAAGTGCTACAAACTAGGTACTCTCAGTATGGTGGTGTAGTTTAGTCACAATAAGTCGTCCAACTCTCGCGACCCATGGACTGTAGCCCGCCAGACTCCTCTGTCCATGGGATTTCCCAGGCAAGAATACTGGAGTGGGTTGCCCTGCGAGGTAGGAGCAATTCCCCATCCCCCACGCAAAGAACTTAGTCAGATGGAGAACATAACCAAGTTGGCGGATGCTTACGTGTGTGATGGGGGAACGTTGGAGGTGACTTGTGGGAAACATCTGTCTGTTGTCCTGCCAGCGTGTAATTACAGCCACCACCCCAAGGTAACAGTAGGACCTGGATGAGTTTTTAAACACTTAAAAAATATATATTTCTTAAACACTTAAAAAATATATATTTCTTATATAGAAGAAAACTTTTAAACACTTAAAAAATATATATTTCTTAAACACTTAAAAAATATATATTTCTTATATAGAAGAAAACTTGTCCAGGTCCTACTGTTACCGTGGGGTGGTGGCTGTAATTACACGCTGGCAGGACAGCAGACAGATGTCTGCATGATACAGGATGCTCGGGGCTGGTGCACTGGGATGATCCAGAGGGACAGTATGGGGAGGGATGTGGGAGGGGGGTTCAGGATGGGGAACACATGTACACCCATGGTGGATTCATCTCAATGTATGGCAAAACCAATACAATATTGTAAACTAATTAGCCTCCAATTAAAATAAATAAATTTATATTAAAAAATATATATATATATTTCTTTTTCATTCTAGCACATATCTGCTTTTTGTGTGCCTTCTTGCTTAATGGGCTTACAAATGGTACTAATCATTTTACAAAATTGTTCTATCAAAGCAATGTAATAATTAGAAAATTCATATTTTATAAACAGTTAAACTGTGCCAGAATGATTTGTGGGAAAGTATAGTATTCATTAGTGTCTGTTATTAGACAAACAGACTCCATTAACTGTGAAAACAGTTGAGAGTGGTGGCTAAAATTGTAATTATAAGTATTCTGCACTATGTAAGTGTGAAATAAGCAGGGAGGAAGAAAGCTGACTATCACCTTCAGGGGAAGGACACCGACTAGTTAAATACATGTAACTTTTCCCCCAGGGTTCAAATTTGTGGATTTATACACAAGGCTTTCAATGTAATAGTCTTATTTTTTCTCCTTTATTAAATTAATTTTTGATTTAAAAGTGCTTCTCTTTTCTTTTTTTTTCTTTTGCTCTTGTTTAAACAGGCCATCAATTTGCACTTGCTGAATGAAATTTGAGCTCTTCACTTGGGCCCTTAGCAGGAGGGTGGTGGACCGCTCCTGGGCAGCACCCCTCCCCCGGGAGCTGACCCCCAGCCCAGCCCCGCAGGCTTCCATGGAAAGAAACGGTGCCCCGAATTCTAGAAGGAACTGGAGTCCCAACACTGTCGGGTTCTTTCCCCACCAAATCAAAGGGCAAAACCTCAGTCTTGAAATTCAAGAGGAGAGTAAGTCCTGAGTCCCTTGATTTTTTAATGCTTCCTGCAAATGTCATCCATATTTGACTCTCAAAATTACTACAAAGTGGTCGGCTTAAAATAGTGGTTTATACTAAGCATCAGAGAATTGCCAAAGACAAGGGAAACCGCTTAGAGAGCTAAATCGCCATGTTGATGCTTTCATTTATTTGAAAATAAGATCTAGGTGCTTTGTAATTCTTCAGCAAGTAAAAGTAAAAATACTATATATATATATATATATATGTATACTCGGAAAGATCTCTGAGAATGGTAGCCCTTGAAGATCAATACTCACAAACATTTCCCCTTTCCTTTTTATAGGATGATATTACAGTTATGAAGGGAATGGAAGCAGGAAATTATTTAAGCAAATTCAGGGTCGATTTATTACAAGTAAATCATGACCCAGGACAAATCTAAGGAAATCTCATTATTCCTCAATCTCCGACTTGACACACAGATTTTTAAAATGTTGAAAACTGTGAGGAAAATGGCAAATAATCCACAAACGTGTGGGTTCAGTGCTACGGTTAATTCTATTATACATAATAACGGATGAATCAGTGGAGCAGGTAATTAGAATTGGCGTACAGCCTAGTTAGTTGGAATTTGGTGTTTCTTGGGACACTCGTTAGTGAGGAGCAAGTTCCGTAAAGCTGCTCCAGGAAGAACCAGATTCCCTGGTTCCCACATCACAGCCAGGAGGCCCCGGGCTACTGTCCTTTCTTCCAGGTTATGCCTGGAATCTTGCCAAGAGGTGCCCGCTCTCGCATCAGGCGGGGCTGGCGGCCGGTGCCTCCCCCAGTGAGGGAGCAGTAAGACAGAAAGCAGCGCAAATGCCAGGCCACACATAGCTCAGCCGGAGCCCGTGAGCCTTCTCTTCCTATGGCACACGTGTTATAGCCTATAACTACAGAATAATGGGCTTTTCTGTCTTCTGTCTTCTCCACCAGACTGCAGTTCCATAAGAGCAGCAGCTAAGGCTGTCCTGTTTATCCTTAGGCTCCCAATTCCTAACACAGTGCATATTATTAAACCCTAGTGGATGCTCGGTAAGCATCTGTTGAGATGCATAAATGGGTTTCTGGTCCAACCTTCCTTCAAATGGCTCAGATCTATTTTCCTCCCTGTGGCCAGTAGCAGTCCTCTGTCGGCTGGACCAAGCAGAATTTAGGATGGCTCTAAAGTGCACCAGTAAGCTTATCGGGCTTAGCCTATCAGCAGACAGTCACTAACTGGTTGCACATAACCATTCTTAGGGCTTCCCAGGTGGCTCAGTGGTAAAGAATCTGCCTGTAAGGCAGGGGATACTGGTTTGATCCCTGCGTAAGGAAGATTCCCTGGAGGAGGAAATGGCAATCCACTCCCCGCCCCCCCCGTTGGGTTGCCTGGTAAAACCCATGGACAGAGAAGCCTGGCAGGCTACAGTCTGTGAGTTCACAAAGAGTCAGATATGACTGAGTGACTGAGCACAGCAACCATTCCTAAGATGCAAAAATTCTAGGAAGAAGAACTCAAATGTTTGGGGGTATTAATATGGACTTCATGGGATACTGTTATGATAAAATTCTAAGTTATACAAAGGAAACTCAAATTTTGAGCATCATACAAGAAGGATGCCTAACTCAGGACAGCAGGGTCCTTCAAGCCAGGAAAAAAAGTCCCAGGAAGAGATGCCAGAGGATCAAGCTGGAAATGTTTATGAATGTTGCCACTGGGGAAGGGCAAGTTTCAGGGTAACTGAGGCTTGGGGGACTTAAAAAATGGGTGGGGGGCGGGCAATGATGAGAGAAGAGGTTGGATACAGGGAAGGAACCAGATTATGCAGGACCTTGTCCTGAGTCTCAGTATTATTAAGGAGCAAATGGAAAGATGCTAATCAGAGAAATGAGAAATTGGATCTGTATTTCCAGGATGAACAATTTGGCTGCCATATGAATGAGAGACTGGGAGAGACAAACCCGAAGCTGAGACAAACATCTTGCCAGTCCACTGCTGAGTTAGAAATGTGGTCTGTACCTGTTAGGGTTACTGGGCATGGGGAGGGCAAGACACATGTAAGAGACGTTTAGGGGACAGAATGAAAGGGAGAAGCAAAGGTTTAAAAAGTGGAAATGGGGAAGAGTCCAAGGTCCAGCACAGAACTAGGCTTCCACCTTTGGCGCCATATGCATGGGTCTGCCACCCAGCTGGAGGCAATGAGAGAGGGCAGCTCTGTGAAGTGTGTGGGGAGGGAGCGGGTATGAGGCCCTGAGCCCCACCGCAGACACTCTGAGTTCTGCAGCGGCCATCATGCACCCCCTGAACGTTCACTGGAAGGACTGACGTCGAAGCTGAAGCTTTGGCCACCTGATGTGAAGAGCTGACTCCTTTGCAAAGACCCTGATGCTGGGAAAGATTGAAGGCAGGAGGAGAAGGGGACGACAGAGGATGAGCTGGTTCGATGGCATCACCGACTCGATGGACATGAGTTTGAGCAAGCTCCGGAGTTGGTGATGGACAGGGAGGCCTGGCGTGCTGCAGTCCACCGGGTTGCAGAGAGTCAGACACGACTGAGCTGAACTGAACTGAACCGAACTGAACTATGCACCACACAGATGAGTAGGGACGGCCAGGGGGCATCTGAACGAGTGGGCTTGGAATGGAGGAGACCATCAGTGGGGGAAGCGATAGATCACCTGGAGGAACGAGTGGGCTTGGAATGGAGGAGACCATCAGCGGGGGAACCGATAGATCACCTGGAGGAACGAGTGGGCTTGGAATGGAGGAGACCATCAGCGGGGGAAGCGATAGACCACCTGAAGGAGTGTTTACAGAGATCCAGACGAGATCCAAGGACCGAATGCTGGGCTCCCCGACAAAGAATGGGCAGGAGGATGAGGCCTCAGCAGAAGCCAGAAGACAGAGCAGGCGGTAGGATGGTCAGACACCAGACGGTGAAGCCAGAGAAGGAGGTGCAAAGAGCGACAACAACCAGGATCCACAGAAGACTGAGAGCCCGTGCGGGCATTTACTGATTGACGATGGCCGGACCGTTCGCGATACTGGGCAGTAAAGAGCAGGCAGGACATTCTCAGTCTTCTTTTCTTTTTCCATCTTCCTCTTTCTCTTCCCCTTCCCCTCCTTTTCTTTCTTCTTCTCCTCCTTCTTCCTTTCCAGATACGACATTTTTAGAACAATTACAGCACTAAGCTTGTACTGAAAAACATCACTGAAAACAATGGATCTTTCAGGGTAAAACTCTGAAAGGGGGACGGGCCTGTCTCAGTGATTTATTCTTCTGCAAATTAAAGTAAAAATATGACAAAATTGAGAAAGATCTCTAAGAGTTAGAGCTAGAAAACGGCAGGACTGCAATCTTAATGCAGGCTGTTGAACTCAAGGGACGCACTCTGGGGAATGCCCACTGCTTAAACTGGTCTGGGTTCACTTCCATCCATTCCTAGCAAAAGAAATTTAAATAAAGTATAATGGCATTTACCTCTTAAACTATATGCAGAAACTAGGTTGGGGGGGATATATCCATGTTTGGTTTTATTTTTATTGTTTTTATTTTATGGGAGGTAACAGAATGGATGATGTTTCAAGAGCAATTCCAAGTTGTTGTTTTTTTTTTTTTTTAAATAATTGGTTCACAGCTCCATATGTTGTAGGATTTCTTCTCTCCCCCCATAACTGACAAGGTGACCAGTATTATTCACATAAGAAATATTTTCACATTCGTAAGCAAGTTATGCTAATGAAGAAAACTGTTTTAATTAAATCTTGTAACAGCTGGCCTGCGTTCTTGGCAGTTGGCCTTAAGATCGCACCATTCCTGAACTGGTAGAGACTGGAAGTTTTATGTTTTCTTTACATTGTTACCCTGACAGTTAAAATGAAGGGCAACTTGTCGAGTAATTGTTTCCCATAATTAGCATTCTCTAAGGATACCTAGTTTTTGCCAATGCAAAGATATCTTGCCAAAGATATCTGAAACGGCCATGGTCTTCACTTCGCTCTATTTGAGGAGGTCTAATTTATCTTGGGAGTTAGATTAGATTTATCATGGGAAATAGGTGGGGAAACAGTGGAAACAGTGTCATACTATCTTTGGGGGCTCCAAAATCACTGCAGATGGTGACTGCAGCCATGAAATTAAAAGACGCTTGCTCTTTGGAAGGAAAGTTATGACCAACCTAGATAGCATATTAAAAAACAGAGACATTACTTTGCCAACAAAGGTCCGTCTAGCCAAGGCTATGGTTTTTCCAGTGGTCATGTATGGATGTGAGAGTTGGACTGTGAAGAAAGCTGAGCACCAAAGAATTGATGCTTTTGAACTGTGGTGTTGGAGAAGACTCTTGAGAGTCCCTTGGACTGCAAGGAGATCCAACCGGTCCATCCTAAAGAAGATCAGTCCTGGGTGTTCATTAGAAGGACTGATGCTGAAGCTGAAACTCCAATACTTTGGCCACCTCATGCGAAGAGTTGACTCATTGGCAAAGACTCTGATGCTGGGAGGGATTGGGGGCAGGAAGACAAGGGGACGACAGAGGATGAGATGGCTGGATGGCATCACTGACTCGATGGACATGAGTCTGAGTGAACTCTGGGAGATGGTGATGGACAGGGAGGCCTGGCGTGCTACGATTCATGGGGTCGCAAACAGTTGGACACGACTGAGCAACTGAACTGAATTTATCTTGAGAAAATTCACACCAAGTTCCTTAGCCCCTGCTTTCAGCATGGGAGTCGAGGTCTATAGGCGAAGGAGAACACTGGCAGTAGCGCTGCTTCTGAGCCCCACCGAGTCCATCGTGAAACAGACAGACCAAGTGGGGCGGCGTAACCGAAGCCCGTATGCAAAGCTGCAAACACACGGTGTGCAAGGTGCCCCCGCCCCTCAGAATCCGCCTCCGTGGGCAAAGAGCAAAGGCCCACGTGAGAGTAGCAGCTGTGCAGGAGAAGGCTGAGGACGGCAGGTGGAGTGCCCGGATCTGAAGTCTGGAACTTCTCCAGCAGATGTTGGAAGCAACGTGGGGCAGCATCTGAAACTAGGAGAGGTTCGTGGGACTTCAGTTCAAGGAAAGCAAAGGGGTCTGAGGAAAGGTCTGAAAGGGTTTTCAACATTAAATATCTGCAGTCCCTTCTGTTAAAAAGCCCTCACCAAGGAGAACCCATTGAAACAGAATCCAAATCAAGCAGAGCAGCACCAGGCCAAAGGAGAAAAGGACAGAGACTGTCCAGCTGAAAAAAAAGCAGAAAGAAAGCAAATCATTTTAAACCACTTTGCAGAGACAGCAGAAGCAGCTGTGGAGCCGTAAAGCCTGAAAAGCTAACTTGATCAGTCCCTCCCTTCTGAAGGTATAGGAAGATATGAAAAAATGTCAAATCTCACACAAAATCATTATTCTAAAAAAGAGAATAAGAAGCATAATGATACAATCATAATGTAGAGACAGACAATGAAAGCATGCTAGGAGGAAATGCCCCCAAAGAGAAGAACCTGTGAACTAATGTTTCAAAACAAGATAAAATGATTTTAAACAGTAGAAAATATTACAAAAATTAGAAAAAAAAATTCCAAAACAAATTGAGAGAATTAAAAAAAAAATTAAATGCAAAAAAAAATCAGAAATGAAGCCTAAACTGACAGAAACACAAGAAAGAACAGTCACAACAGATAACAGTGTAAGAGAAATGGAAGAAGAAAAGGAGGAATACTTTAAATACCAACAGAGAGTGACAGAAAGGACTTAAGTGAGACTGACAGATAAAGATAAGCAAAGCAGATTCAAGAAGAACTCCCAAAGAAGAAACCCAGAGCAAGAGAACAGAACATGTACTAAAAATATAATTCAAGGAAATTTTCCTTAAATAAACAATTTGAAGCTACATACTGAAAGGGAACATCATATTCCTGGAAAATTCAATCCTGGAAGACCAATATCAGGCTGCATTTTTTTAAAAAAGTCCTGGAGCAAAGCTAAAAAACAAAAATAAAATCCAGCAAAATTACCAATCCACCTATGAAAGCTGTCATTATACTTTTCAACAATACTGCTCTGTGCAGAAGAAATGCAGTAACTTAAGGGGAAAGTGTGAGCCAAACATTTTATACCTAGCTTATACGAAGTCCTGAGCAAACTGTTAAGGAACAGTCAGCAACTCATGGGCACTATCTAAAGTCAGTTTGCTGCTCAGGCAACCGAATGTCTGGAGGGAGAGGCCAAATCTGCCATAAGGTTTGGGGGTGAAGATGAGGTATATATTTCTCTGTCAAATTAAGACTGATAGTTATAAGGAGAAAAGATGATATGTAATGGCTGTATGCTTTGGTGACACAGATATAGTAAAAATATCAAGAAAACAAAGGGAAACAGAGTGGGAAAAGCATGTGAAAAACGGAATAATCTTGCTGAATGCCATAGTGCTGTTTCATCGCTAAGTCATGTCTGACTCTCTGCCACCCCATGAACTGTAGCCCACCAGGCTGCTCTGTCCATGCAATTTTTCAAGTCAGGAATACTGGAGTGGGTTGCCATTTCCTTTTCCAAGATATGTTCCTGATCCAGGGATCGAACCTGGGTCTTCTGCATTGCAGGCAGATTCTTTACCACTGAGCCACCTGGAGGTCCTATTATTATACTCCAAATCAGATGCTGTGGGACGAGGGACTAGAAAGAATTCAGTACTTCCAAAAGTATGGCGAGAACACTAGCATTTCTCTATGCAAGAGAGATATGAACATCCACACCCAGGCCTGTATAACAAAATAGAAGGTCATTCCCATCATTTTACAACAGTTGCCTGTAAGGGATGGGAAGCAAAGAGCAGGAACAGGGTGACCAGACATTAGGTTAGTAAACATTCCTCTTCTCTAAAGACAGTGGTCCAGAGACATGCTCTTAGGAATGCTACTGACTGGAATAAACAGATGCTGCGTGTAGCAAGTCAAAAAGAAAGTCTGGCATCAGTCCTTTCCTCACTAGTTCTACTCGACCCTACTAAAACAAAAAGATCAGAGCCTTTGGGACTTTCAGCAGCAGATTTTTTCCAATCCTACCACTTCTCACGTCTTCCTTTCCCTTCTCCCTACCCGCTCCCTATCCTGAGCATAGTAAATGATTAAGGAGCAAATTACATCTAGGCCATCCCTCTTTAAAAATTATTCTTAAGAAAGATACTATCAAATTTGAAAGAAACAGGCGATAGAAGTTAGCCATTCAGACACGTGGAATTCTGGTCAATGCTCTGTGGCAGCCTGGATGGGAGGGGAGTTTGGGGGAGAATGGGTACATGTATATGTATGGCTCGGAGAAGGCAATGGCACCCCACTCCAGTACTCTTGCCTGGAAAATCCATGGATGGAGGAGCCTGGTGGGCTGCAGTCCATGGGGTCTCGAAGAGTTGGACTCAACTGAGTGACTTCACTTTCACTTTTCTCTTTCATGCATTGGAGAAGGAAATGGCACCCCACTCCAGTGTTCTTGCCTGGAGAATCCCAGGGACAGGGGAGCCTGGTGGGCTGCCGTCTCTGGGGTCGCACAGAGTCGGACACGACATATGTATGGCTAAGTCTCTTCGATGTTTACATGACACTGTGACAACTTTGTTAACTGGCTGTACCCAGTACAAAATAAAAAGTTGAAAAAAAAGAAGTTAGCTATTCTGAGACCTGTGGGCAGTCTGACCACATGGCCCTTGGAAGGTGTGCTGGCTGGAAAAAGAGCTGCTGGCTGTGGTCTTGGGGGTGTTTCAGTCCTGTCTCCAGATCTTCCTAGATTACCACCTAATGCTTCTCATCCAGTGAGGGCCATCTTTTATGTCTTTTAACAAGAGGGAAAGAAGGAAATTAAGAGGAAAAGAAAAGAAACACAAAGTATTGTATAGGTTAGGCCCTCTATCTTTTCTCATGATCCAACCAAGCAAAAGTTTATAAAACGTTGCTGTGGCTTAAATAACAAGCATAATGTAATGGATAATCATTCAAATACACTGAAGATAACATTAAAAAAAAAACTTTAAGTACAGATTTTCTATACTGGAAGCTGATTTATCTTTTCATGTGTAATGTGCATGTTTAGGAAATGTTCCATTATTATTCTTGATAATTAGGCTTTTATTCAGAAAATATTGGTGTATTTCATGATATGCAGCTATTGTTATAGGATTTTATCAATTTAGAATTTTAATTCAGAAGGGCTGATGCAGTATTGCATTTCTTGTAATGTAAAAGACAACTAAATCATCTATCTAAAAAAGACAAGGCTTTTAGTGGTAGATATTCATAATATTTAAAAATATTTTCAATAATATAATTCATTGTGGTAATTGGAATTGGTCTGTTAAAGAAATGAGTATTGAATTATATTTGAGTAAGCTTTTTCAAAACATCGTAAAATTATGAGGAAGATGCTCCTATATGGCATATATTACAAAATTCAGGTGAGACTATAACAATTGGTGGGGACATTGCCCACCTATTCCTATCATTTAGCAAAACAACTTTAATCAGGTATGCAGCTATTATATTATTTTTGTTTTGATCCATATTTAAGATTTGGTCTAATCTTTAAAAGTTAATTTAAAACAATTGTTTTCTAATGAGTCAATTCATAAGGTAAAATTGGATTTTTTTAGTGTAAAGAATAGTTTTCTTTTTTACATTTCTAAAATTATTTGAATGTAAATAATTCATACTGGATTTTAATGTATTGTAAATGATACAATACTTGATTTTAATATATTCTCAAATAGTGTGACGAGTTAGATGTGTTGGGTTTAGGTAGCAATACAGCACCCAAATATATTTGTTTGCCTGCCCACGTGTTTCTTCCAGAGTCTCACATTCAAATTTGCACAAACTGCTCCTGAAAAATCTGAGTTCCTTCACAGCCTAACATCAAATACCTCCAAAGCACAACAAAGTTGAAGAATATCTGAAGGTAGCTTCAGAAAGGGGAAACTATCCATGCTGACTAGCGGAAGGCAATATACCCCTAAGGTGAGCAGGAGTCTATACAACAGCTGCCATTGCAACCTTCAGCCACTGCTGTTACTGCAGTGCAAATAGTCTTTATATGCCATGGTAGTTCTTCATGTGCCATGCCAATTCCAATGACAATAAAACTTGTACATTTCACCGTCACAGGGTTTACTTGTGTGTTATTGGCTACCTTAACTCAAATCCTATCCAGTTTTCAACTAAAGCAGCGTTGTAAAAAAAAAAAATCTATAAGTCACCAATGACAGCCACATACAAATTTAACATTTTTCATAGTTAAATTAAAAATGAAAAAGAAGCAAGCAGAATTAATATTATTACTATATTGCATTATTCAATGTATCCCAAATGTTACTATTTCAGCACGTTACCAATATAGGAATTAATGAGGTGTTTTGTATTCTTTCTTGGATGGAAACTCATCAAAGTCTGGTGTATACTTTATAATATATCAATATTTGATAATTTGGACTAACCACATTTAGCTATGTCAAGCATGTGTGCCTATATCCCCATTAGTCACATGTGGGTATTGGCCAGTGTGTTGGAAGCACAGGTCTAGGGGTTCAAACAGACCCTGAATTTTGTTCACTAAATGAACATTTATTGAGCACCTGCTGTATACCTGGCACTGCACTGGGTATTCAAAAGCGTGCAAAGGTAAACAAGAGAATGTGCTTGCCCTTGGGTGCTTACACTCTTGTCAAGGAAACGGATGAGTAACCATGTAATTCGAGAATGATAATCAAACCATGTCGGTGCTTTCTTCCTGCAAAGCTAGCCCATTGCAGGGGCACAGGGCAATGCAAGGCAGAGCTTCAGAGGGCACATGCACAGCGGGGCCTGTGGCAGCAGCTCCCAGAGGGGTGCTGAGCTCCGCCAAACAGACAACAGCAAGAATGCACGTCCTAGGGCTGTGCGTCCTTCCAGCCCTGGTGGGCAACATCTGTGGGCTTGAAGCAGATTCGGATCTACTGTTTAAAATACCATCTGCGCTCGTGGATACGTTATTGCTCATTTTCAGTACTGAGTCTCCCGCTTTCCTGCTAGACTTTGGCTCCTTGCGCTCTTGCTATGTGTCCATCTTGACAACACAGGTCACTTTCCAAATCTGCTTAGTTCAACATGTCCTTAGCTCTTATCAGACAGTACAAAGCAAGACTTTAATTTTACTAGCTTTCCAGACGCTGAGTTCCACTTGAGTAAATTTGAAACGTCACAACAACGAATGCATTCATAAACCCTGTTTTGACTACAGGGAAAACATAGTGACTAAATGTCTTGTGGACTCTGAGACTGAGATAACAGCAGCATGATGTGTTAATTGGGAAAACAATTATTAAGCATGTATATACCAATGTATATACAGAGAGGTATAAGGTTTCCTTCTTGTCCTCGTGGAACTGGACGATGCTGCCGTAAGCAACCCAGTTAATCCTTCCCAACTTCACTAGCAGAATCAATCAGGCCATTACCTACCTCTGGGACAGAGGGACTGAGGAGCAGGGCCAGGGTTCACACTCACTGAGCTCCTATCACATGAAAGTCAACATCAGGAGTAACGGAAAAGAGTTCTACGCTTACATCCACAAGTCCTTCTGATCCTTTTTACTCTGCACCATTTTGTCCTCCTACGGCAATCACCACCTCCCAACACTGTGTGCTCAGTCGCTCAGTCATGTCTGTCTCTTTGCAGCCCCTTGAACTGTAGCCCTCCAGGCTCCTCTTCCAGGGGATTCTCCAAGGAAGAATACTGGAGTGGGCTGCCATTTCCTCCTCCAGGGGACCTTCCAGACTCAGGGATTGAACCTGCGTCTCTTGCGTCTCCGACATGGGCAGGGAGGTTCTTTACCATTAGTGCCACTGAAGAAGCCCCACAAACTATGTGATTCTCTTATTGATGTTATTATTTATTTTTTGTCTCCTCCAGTTAGTATGTAAGCTCCAGGAGAATAAACAATTCCATTTGTATCATTCACTGGGATCTCCAGCCTAGGACAGCTCCTGACACATTGAAGGTACTTATTAATGAGTGAATTAATTCACTGTGTAGAATTCTGATGAGGAAGAGGGTGATATTTATTAAAAAACAACAACAACAACAACCATAGACCCAAACTTTGTAGACAGACATAAAAAGAAAAATAACAAGGGTCAACTATCGATGACTGGGAGGATGTCATTGGGCAGAAAATATGATTGCTTGTCAGAATAAAGATACGGAAATTATTTCCTTGCAGTACAAAAGGTGAATGGCTGACTGTGGCTGGGTAGGTTTCATATTGGAGGCGGCTCTGTACTGATGAGTGGGACTTGAACTGAGCTGGGGGTGTGTGCATTTAGGTCCATTTTCTTGTAACCGTCAGGATCATCTACATTAACAAGTGCTAATTCATCAGCAAGACCTCCTCAGTTTTTTCTGGTGCTTCTGAGAGAATGAGATACAAAAACCACATGGATTTTGCTTTCATAAAACACTAGCTAAATCAGAACTCAGTATTTTGAATAGAAACTCTGCAAAGAACAATTAGATCACAGTTTAGTCTCACCTGGTTACAGCAAAACCAACTTGATTACAGTGAATCTCTCTACAATCCACTGGTTTTTAAATTTAACTTATGAACTACACTTTACAGTGTTTTGTAAAGGAATCTGAGTTTTGTTACTAGATGAAATGCTATTGGAACCTTCAATCTTCAAAATGACCTTCAATCCAAACATTAAAAAGACCTGAGTTTTTATTTCTCTTGAAATGCAAACATTCTGTTTCCTATTAACACAAGACTAGCTATGAAATGAACAGAAATATATAAATGCCTAAAGATACAAGTATATTACTTTAAATTAAATATTAATAATATGTTCCATGTCACTGAAAACAGAAAATCTGTAACTTTCAGTTCTTGCTACTCACTGATCTTAACCTCTTCTTTGAAAAAAAAAAAGGTGACCCTTTAACAAATGAAAAAGAACTCAAATCTCATAAAAATAAAATTTTAGAACAATAATAAGGCTTATCCTTAAAGTTGTTTTGGCAGTTTTTTAAGTATGAGTTTAAAATTCTGTTACCAGGAATGATTTACCTTCAGCTGTATTAAGATTCTATACAGCTTTCAGAGATGTAAATAACTCCATCACAGTTGGCTAATCACTGATGGCATGGGCCACAGCATAGCTAATTAGAAAGCAAATGGCTAGCTGTGCTAATAATTTCCATGATTTGGATTGTCAAACAATGCCTAGATTAAGGATTCTGGAGATAATCCACACAGGAAAGCAAAGTCTTTTCCTAAGAAATCACAGGAAGAAGATCTACGTGATTTGGGAGGGGGACTATAGTCTTTATTTTTATTGAAATTGCTAAATAGTGATGAAACAATAGCAATGCTGAATTTGAGATGCTAATAGGATAAATGGCAGTGATTTTATATTTTCAATTCTGAAAAAATATCTCAACGAGTGAAATATCTGCTACGTGAATTAGCTTCCATACGATGTGAAAGACTATACTGACTTAGATTTTTGCTCATTATCTGAATTTGTTGCTGTTGTTGCATGGACCCAGTATATGAGTTCATGTGTTTTTAGTCTTCTGCTTCATAGAATTCATTGAATAAAAACATACTATTCCATTCTCAGAGTTATTTTCGCAGTATTACAGCAAAACTAAGCAATTAAAGACTTTGGGGGCTAGAAAAAAATCTCAGAAATCAAGTTGTCATGGTCTTTTCTTTATTAAAAGATGAACAGAAACTAGCCCAGGTAAAGTGCTTTGCTCAAGGCTGAATACTTGGCTAATTAAAGAGCTAGTCTGAAGTTCACTTTTAGGAAGCAAGTGGTTCCATGCTTCAGTCACAGATGTCGACATTTACCCTCGGGACATGACACGCTTGGATGTTTTGTTCAGCAGGTTAGACGCCTCTTTCGTGTTACCAATCCAGACATTCCTCAGTCCCCCGTTGTGCGAGATGCTGAGTCACCACTCAGATAGGATGAATGAAGTTCCTGGTTCTCAGGGCCTCTTAGAGAATCTTTAGACTGGGCTTAAGATGTGGCCAAATTTTGTTAAAACTTGAAACTAAACCTTTGTCCACCTATTCTTCTGTGTGCCTTTCGAAACGGAGAAAGGAAGAGATCTATATATAGAGATGATCTGATATAGATGACCCTCTTCATCTAGAAGGTTAGAGAATCTACAAACTAAAGCTAGTCACAGGAAGATCATATGTAGTTTTGGATGAAAGCCTGGTCTGCAGAATTCTGACTCAATTAGCTATGACTTTGCTGAAGAAATGTTGTTACACTGGCTCTTATTTCAGAAGAGATTATGGACAGAAAATAAATGTTGAGAAAGCAGCTCACAGAAGTACCTGTGGTAACCCGTCTCTGAAGGACTGAGCACGATCACTGTATGTGAATGTCCAAGTGTGTGTACATGAGTGTGTGTGTTGAAGGATAAGCTATAGAAAAGCTTGGGACCTAAATGGATGAAGCAACAGTGAAAACCTTCAAAGGACTAGATATGACTTATCAAAATCTCTGTTTTCTCTGATATCCTTCTAGAGGTTGTAAACACAGAACAACAACAAGAAGAGACATGAAATTAGTAAAGTAAAACCTGCCATTGCCTCCACTCGCTGCCCAGAGGAAGTCTGTAGCCAGTGGGCCAAAGAGGAAGAAGCCAGGGTCTCCTTGAGTTGAGAAGACAGAGCAAGGAGCCCAGGGAACCTAAGATGGCTGGAATTCAAGGGGAAGAGTACCAAAGACATAGCTCCACCTCTACAGACAGAGAGCTCTGGAGATGAGCAGCGGCTCCTCCAGAGTGCTCAGCTGCGTTCCGGGTGGCTCAAGCATGAGGAAACCACCTGAGCCTGGGCAAGAAGCACCCGAGAAGTTTAGTGAGCGTGTGCAGGAAGCACGCGTGGATGCAGATTCGCCTGTCACCACCAGTCTGAGTAGAAGCCTCATAAACTGTAGGTCCCTGGGGAGGGTACTCAGAAGGGTTTGGCTCAATAGAGTAAAATCATCCCTCAATGAAATGCTGCCCTGGATCTCTCTAATTAAGCTTAAAAGCCGAATCTAAAAGGACCAAACTCTTTTCAAGTAACTTGACTGTGTTCCAGAACAAAGCTACATCATGTTAATAGGAATCCAAAAATATCTAGCATTCAACAAGTTAAACTCACAATGACAGATATACAAGGAAGCAGGAAAGTAAGACCTATGACCAATTGAAACGGACTCAGAATGATTCACATGATAGAATTAGTAAACAATGATATCAAAACAATTATGATAACCATATACATGCTCATGAAGTTAGAGGAAAGAATGGACACATTAAGTAGATATGTGGGAGATACAAACAAATCCATATTGGACTCCAGAAAACTAGCATGTATATGAAGGAAAAGGCCGTGGAAAGAATTAATGGCAAGTTAGACACTGCAGAACAAAAGATTAATGTACTTGAAGACACAAAAATAGGAAGTTTCCAAGTGAAAAGGGACCAAAAAAAATTGACAGAGCATCAATTGTTGAAGTTAGTTGACGGATGACTTCAAACAACCTAATACATGTGTAAGTGGAATCTTCAGTGGACAAAGTGTAAGGAGGGAAGAAGAGGAAATAGTGCCAGAATGCTTTCCAGAGTTGATGAAAACTATAACTCACCAGATCCAAAGAGCTTCACAAACCTCAAGCCCAAGAAACAAAGAAAACCACACAGAGCACATAGCAACCAGATTGTTTAAAACGACTAATGAAGAGAAAGTCTTAAAAGCAGTCAGAGAACAAAATGTATTTCATATCAAACCTGACGTCTTTACCCAGCAAACATGTTTTTCAAAAGTAAACAGAAAGACTGTCAGACATATGAAAGAATTAATAACGAGCAGACCTGCACTTCAAGAAAAATTGAAGAAAGTCATTCAAGCAGAAGGAACATGATACCAGATGAAAATCTGGAGCTACAGAAAGGAATGAAACCATCAAAGATGGTAGCTATTTGGGTTTTATAATGACTTTTTTTCTTATTATTTTAGTCTCTGTAAAAGATAATTGACTGAAGCAAATACAATAAAAATGTGTCATGAGGCTTATAACATAAAAAAGTAAAGGTTATGATACAGAACACAAAAGTTAGGAAAGAAGGTCAATATTCTTATAATATATAAAGCAATATAATATCTTTTAAAGTTTTAATATGATAAATTAGTATAAAATTTATAGCATAAAAATGTATACTATAAATATTAAGGTAATTAAAACAACACAGCAAAAATTTAGAGCTAGTAAATGAGATAAAATAAAGTTACAAAAAATACTTATCTCAACAAAAGA
>NW_011494637.1:1581458-1621410 GCF_000754665.1 Bison bison bison | reverse complement strand
CAACAAAAGACTTTTTTTTTTTTTTTTTTGAGCCCGCGGCCCCCTTGTTCCCCAACTGTGGCTCGGGAGTCCAGAGCATCCCGGCGTCTTGGCCCCGGCGCCCGCCCTCAGGCCCCAGAAGCAGCGCCCAAGCTGCGCCCGCCGCTCCCGCACCCTCAACAAAAGACTTTTAAAAAGAGGAAAACTGAAAAACAACCATATCATAGTAATATTTAAAGGCAATGAAATTAAATTAAAAGGCAAAAATTGTGAGAATTCATAAAAAAGCTAGACGACAGTATATGCTGACTCCAAGAAATATATTTTAAATATAAAGATACAAATAGAGGGAAAGTCAAAGAATGGGAAAAGATAAGTAATGCTAAATTAATCAAAAGAAATCTAGAGAGGCTAAGTTAATATCAACAAAGTAGATTTCAGAGCACAGAAACTTGCAAATTATAAATGAAGTCACTTCCTATTGATATAGGGGTCAGTTTGTCAAGAGGGCATGACCCTAAATATTTATGCCCCTAAGAACAAAACTTCAAAGTACAAGAAGAAAAGCCTGATAGAACTGCAGGAAGGATTGCATGCGTCTGTGCCAAGTCACTTCAGTCGTGTCTGACTCTTTGTGACCCTATAGACTGTAGCCCACCACGCTCATCTGTCCATGGCATTCTCCAGGCAAGAATACTGGAGTGGGTTGCCATGCCCTCCTCCAAGGGATCTTCCCAATCCAGGGATGGAACCTGCGTTTCTCACGTTTCCTGCACTGGCAGGTGGGTTCCTTACCACTAGCACCACCTGGGAAGCAGGAAGGATTAGAGAAATCATAACAATAGTCAGAGATTTCAATGCCATTACCTCAATAACTGACAGAACAAGTAGACCAAAAAAATATCAGTAAAGCTGCAGAAAATGACGATGGTATTATCAGTCAATTGACGCAAATGACACTATCAGCCAATTGACCCAGTTGACATTTGCGGAGCACTGCAGCCGCCAAGAGCAGCATGAGCATTCTTTAATGTGCACACAGGACATTTACCAAAATAGACCACATTCTGGGCCATGAAGCAAGTCTCAGAAAATTTAAAACAATTTAAGTTATACAAGGTATGCTACCTGACAACATGAAATTAAACTAGAAATTAATAACAGGAAAATATCTGGAAAACCCCGAAATATTTGGAGACTAAACAAAACACATGTGTCAAAGAACAAATGAAAAGAAAAATGTTTAAGAATTTTAACTGAGTGAAGTAAAATATATCAAAATATGTGGTAATCAACCATAGTAGTACTTAGAAGAAAGTTTACAGCAATAACATCACTTTTAGAAAAGAAGATGAAATATGTAAAGTCAATGACCTCAGCTTCTGTTGGAAAAACAAGTATTGAAATAAAATGTCATTAATGTAAAAAAAAAAAAAAGAAAAGAAACTAGAAAAAGAATAGAAGATGCAAACCAAAGTAGGAAAACCAAAGAAAATAACAAATATCCATGTGGAAATTAATGAAAAAGAGAACAAAAGAATATTATAAAAAACGTTATGCTTATAAATATGACAACTTAGCTGAAACCGACAAATTTCTTAAAAGACACAAGCTATCAAAGCACACTCAAGAATAGAGAACAGCTTTTTGTATATATTTCCATTTTATTTTTCAAACAAAAACTTGAACAAGGTCTTACGGCTGGCAAGTGGCGGAGTCAGATTTTGTGTCCAGGGTTGACTGAATCATAACCAGTTCATAATGCAAGTTATCCAAGGTATGCCACTCAACAACAAGAGCTTGTCTATATGGTCCCACTCTGAACAAATAAACAAATGAACAGATAAACGTGCTCACTAGGAAACAAACAGCATACGCAGATTAAGTTTACACATATAAAAAGTATGTCATACATACTGGAATTTTATATACATGATATATACAATACATTTTATGTAAAATGTTATGTTTGCATACATACATATTATAAAACTATTCAGTAAAAGCACCGACATTTTAAAATCTTTCCATGTATCAGTTTGGGAACGTAAAGACCAACCATAGCTTAAATTATAGTAAGAGGGTTTTATTTTGTAAATTATATTTCAGGATCAATGAACTCTGAAACAGATCGATATGCTTATCATTTTTTTAAAGCATGAGTTAATGATCTAGTTGAGTTGATTAGCCAACAAGCCTGGTGTGCTGCAGGCTATGGGGTCGCAAAGAGTCGGATGTGACTGAGCGACTGAACGGCCTGAACAGAAGCAAGTCCAGGTGAAAAGAGCACGCACAGGGCAGTGATGCCACCCTCCTTTGAATACTGGTTCTTCTTTTATTACCTGGAGGAAATTATTTAACCATTCTAAGTTCCAGTCATGTCATCTGTAGAATGGGGATAGCAAGGTTCCCATAAGTAACTCTTGTGAGGCTTAAATCTAGTTTATTTAAAAGACCTAACTCAGTGGGCAGGCAGAGAGGAGGACAATAAACATCAGCTCTTGTCATCATTAGTGGTGTTGTTGGTATTAGAGTTCATTTCTTTATGAGTTCATCCAATTTTGGTTGTGGATGAAATATTTCTGGGGAGAAGATGGGAACAATAAGAACAGTTACAAGTGGAGAATGAGAGCAAGAGAGAGAATAATTAAGAAACAAAGCAACCATACCTGGAAAGAAGCAGGTAGAGAACAGAAGTGAGATCTGAGCTGGAAACAGTTCTTTTCTTCCTCTCTCCTGCTATCTACACTTTCCCAGAATTTTCCAGCTCATGTCATTTCTAACCCCATCATTGTATCACAAACAGATCTGGTTTTCTCTTCCTTTCATCATTAATATTTGTAAAGCAAGAATGAAAATGCAAATGCCTATAGGAATTAAGCAAGTAAAGTGAACAACAGAAGCAGGCTATGTTATAGCCTTTTCCCCCAGATCCACTTTATTTTCATATCAGTTGATGAGATGGCTATTCACTTTCACACAAAAGTTTGCTTTCTCCCATTTTTCTGGCGACACGCAGCTTATCCAGTCAATCTGGGCCCACAGGAATATTTCTCTACTTTCAGAAAAATAATCATGCAAACAGGATAATTAAGGTTGATTGACACTAGACTTCATTGCCGGGGTCCAGCCCCGGTGGATCCAGGGAATTCGAAGAGGGGACAGCGTCAGCGAAAATCAGGAAACAACTGCTTAATTAAACGTTTATTAAGGATATAAAGAGTGGTGAAATAAGGATAGCTCAGCGAAGAAATTCAGTGAAGAGGCTGAATAAAATTCCAAAGCAGGGAATTTACGTCACCTACGAAGGCCGCAGGCGTCCTCCTGTTCTCCCGAAGGAGAGGAGACACTAAGGCCTCCCTGGTCAGATCTTAGAAGCCCGGGCAAAATTAGTAGGCTTGACGAGCTTCCCCGCCTCAGAGGAAAAATTCAGCTAGAAGGTGAAAGAAAGAACGACATGGGGAGACCAAATTTTGGTGAACAAGGCCCGCACTTTATTTTCCAAAGTAGTTTTTATACCTTAAGTTATGCATAGAGGATAATGGGGGAAGGGGTAGAGTCATGCAGCAAGCCAGGCTTTCTTCCTGCAAACTTATCATATGCAAAAGTTTAGGTGATTTGCATCATCTTCTGGCCTGGAGGCCTGTTAACATTTTAAGACCCTTTCTTCAGAAAACTTATTTTTCTCTAAAGGTGATTAGTCAAGCGCCACCCTCAAAAGCATTAGATAAAGTTGCATTCCTACAGAGCAAAGGTGTGGTGAGCTATAACAAGAAGAAGAATTAACTCAAGGGTCCCAGGTTGCAAACATTAAAGCTACTACTTACACCAATTATATTAATCAATACACTGCCAGGGACATAGCAGGTAAGGGATATGGAAACTTAGCAGCAAACATTGGTCTAACAAATGAAAAACCCTTCACCAATACAATTTCTAATCAATCTTTTAACTGCTCAAAGGACTCTGTATTTAGACAGTTTAGAACATCTCATGCCTCTCACAGTTGGGAGGCTCTGAGCAATCACATGTGGCCAGAAAAACCTATTCAGGCAGGCTAGAGGACTTCTAAAGGAGTTTGTAGGTTGAAACACTGTCACACCCAGGAATTATTAACTGGAGCTGTAAGTTAACTCTTTTTTTCAGAGAGAGGTAGTGGAGGACAGCCCCCTGTAAAGTCAGAGGTGTAGGTGAGAGCACAAAGCAGAAAGTAGGCAGACTCTGGTTTTGGGGGTAGATGCTCGACAATTTCCAGGGGGACTCCTGAGGCTCGATCCCGCCTTTGCGTATGCCGAGCCTCCTTCCTCATGACCTTTGCCATGGGCAGAGTGCCTCACGCTGGCTCCCGGCAGTGATAGAATTCTAGTTGAGCTATTCCAGATCCTGAAAGATGATGCTGTGGAAAGTGCTGCACTCAATATGCAATATGCACTCAATATGCAATATGCCGGCTCCCGGCACTTCATTTTGCAGGTAGAAGAACTGGTGAGAAGGGAGAAAAACGGGGCACACATGATATCTAGGAGGGGAAGGTGTTACCTGACTCCAGATATTACTGACACACAGAAATATGGGCCCAGATCTTGCAGTATTCAAGAGAAGCTAGAAATTTGGACATGGAGATTCTCCATTTGTAAATGTCTCAAAAATACCATGACTCAGGCTTATCTAACACACCTGAGATCCAGATCCAGCCTTTAGACACTCTCAGTACAGAGGATTCAAGTTTATAATTTGAAGGGCATTGCTGAGTAGGCCTACCTAATGAATCAAATAGAATCTGATGACAAGAAAAAGATTTTCAAAAGAGCAAATATACAGCTATATTCACTTGATTGTCTGTGGTAATGCTCTCTCTTCAATAAACAGAACATTCCCCAGCTATTCAACCAAGTTGTCTTACAAAATGCAAAGACATTTCCTTCATCTACCAACTGCTGAACTGATTCATTCCTTCAATGACTACTTCTTGAGCATTTACTTTGCTCAAGACGCTGTGGGCAGCACTAAGATAATTCAGACATAGTTGCTGCTTTTTCTAGCCTTTTTGTTTTTTAAGCTGAAAAAGACATTTTCTAAAATCACTCTTGTTGGGTTGAAATAATTTTTGACTTCCCTGGTGTCTCAGCGGTAAAGAATCCACTTGCAATGCGGGAGCCGGGGGTTTGATCCCTGGATGGGAAGATCCCCTGGAGAAGGAAATGGCAATCCCGCTCCAGTATTCTTGCCTGGGAAATCCCATAGACAGAAGAGCCTGGTGGGCTACAGTCCACGGGGTCACAAGGAGTTGGACACGACTTAGTGGCTGAACAACCACAACAATTTTTACTTATTTCTCTGTTTCTTTTATTCCTTATTTGTACACGTGGCATTAGAGAATTTGTGGAAGGTCAAATGCGAGGAAGGTGTCAAAGATAAGTATGTGACTCTTACTGAGAGTCAGTCAAGAGATTTTTCCATGGAATATACTATCTGGCAATAAACAAACAAATGCCGTGATGGTCAGCAAGGTAGAACGGCTCCCCAACCACCATGTTCATACTCGACACCCTCCACAAGCATTAAATCATCTAGATAGGCCTGTAGTGTGTAATATGGGGCAACCTAGGGGACTTTTTAATTAAAAGTTCTTAAGACTTCTTACTTCCCAATATTTTGATGTCTTTCTGAAGAAGCTGCCTTTTATTAGTTACAGCAGACAGGGTACAAAATGCTTTCAATATTTTTAATATTACAGTCAGGATTTTTTTCAGTTCATTTACAACTCACTGCAGTGATTAAAGCAGGTTGCCTAACTGTCTTTAAGCACACTATTTTATGCATAATATGGTAATTATATTAAATGAGTGTACTATCAGTGGACTTCTTGGATGAGTGAATTTTCTTGGGCTAAACAAATGGCATAATGTATATTAGACGATTCTGTTTTGCCGCATTAGGCTAGAATTTAATCAACTTATGTAAAAAGTTATCAACAAAATCTTATCAGTGTGACTTTTTTATACTTTCTCGTGTGAATAAGTGAAGGCTGCCTATTGCTTCAGTCTCCAAAACCCATAAAAAAGATCATATAATGAAATCAAATTCCACCAAGAATCAAACACAGTGGAGACAATTTCTTAAAATAGTAACTGTACTGTGTAAATAGGAAAGGGTATCATATTCTTTTAAAGACTGCTTGTTTTCAATTTATAAAATAGAGACTGAGGCAAATCAGAAGTTGGGAATCCCTGGTGGCTCAATGGTAAAGAATCTGCCTGCAATGCAGGAGACAGGAGACTCAAGTTCAATCCCTGGGTCAGGAAGGTCCCCTGGAGGAGGAAATAGCTATCCACTTTATTATTCTTGCCTGGAGAATCCCATGGACAGAGCAGCCTTGTGGCCCACAGTCTATAAGGTAGCAAAGAGGTGGACATGACTGAGCATACACGCACGCAAATCAGAAGTTATCCACAGATAATCTTCTCTTTGATGTGGTCTGATAGCTTTCCAGCCTGTTATTAATAGTTCTGCTTTCCTTTTATTGGCTGTCATTCACACACACACAAAAAAGGGCTGGTTTACCCTAGTTTTCATGCTTTTTTCTCTGTAGCTAGGTCTGAGAAACATGTACTCATTCCAAATCCATGCACAGTGGAGAAGGCAGGTTTGTTGGCTTCTACAGACTCGATTCCACCACCAGCAGCGCTCACATCTGTCTTTAGAGAACTGCAGTGTTGTTCACGCTTCACCTCACGGAGAACAGAGGAGACCCATTTCCTTCTTGTTGAATCTCATTCAATCTTTGGATGACGTACAAGGTAAGTTATTGAATAGTGAGTACTCCATCCGTTTAAAGGGCTTCAGTCTTTCCTGAATTCAGCTCTCCAGTCGTGCTAGGGTCTTTGCAAAGCCCACAAACACACCTGATCCCTCTCGTGGCCCCCGTGTGTGCGACCACCTCTGCTGAGAAGGCTTCTCCGCTCCTCCCTGAATCAGACTCTTGTCTCTCCTTCAGAAACTGGGACCATCACCTGCTCAGGAAGCTATTGCTGGAAGCTCCTACAGCTGGGATAACAGCACTCCTGTTTGTTCCAGAAGCCCCACGGCTCACCCCAGTCTCAGCCCTCCTCTCACTGAATGGCAGGGAATTGCATGTCTTTTTTTGTCTCTTTCCTCACTGAACAAGGGGCTTCCCTTGTGGCTCAACTGGTAAAGAATCCACCTGCAATGCGGCAGACCTGGGTTCGATCCCTGGGTTGGGAAGATCCCCTGGAGAAGGGAAAGGCTACCCACTCTAGTATTCTGGCCTGGAGAATTCCATGGACTGTGTAGTCCCCGGGGTCCCAGAGTCAGACGCGAATGAGCAGTTTTCACTTTCACTTTCCTCGCTGAACCATAAGCTCTCCAAGGACAAGACTAGATTGTTCATGGTTGTAGCCTCA
Source organism: Bison bison bison (assembly GCF_000754665.1). Classification (NCBI taxonomy): domain Eukaryota; kingdom Metazoa; phylum Chordata; class Mammalia; order Artiodactyla; family Bovidae; genus Bison; species Bison bison. The sequence goes on along the minus strand of NW_011494637.1, from coordinate 1,614,007 downwards.
ATAGCTAATAGAGCTCCTGGAGTCTAGAACGTTCAATATAAACCCTTGAAAAAAGTAAACAAACAGTGATATGAAATTTAAAAAAAAATAACGCAAATCACTGCTTACTGAGTTCTGGCTCAGCCAGAGGCTCCCCTCTGTATATCATCTGAGTCCTTACAACACCCTGCTGTGTCCTCATTTGACAGATGAAGATGCTGAGATAAAGTCAAGATACACAGTCAAGGTCACAAACCAAGAAAATGTCAGAGCTACAGTTTAAATCCAGATCAGTTTATCTTCGAAGACTTCAAGTGTTACAAAGTAAGGAGGCCACCACTCTCTCGGGTAGGAGCAAGGAGCTCTGGTCTTAAAGGGGGCTCTCTGGAGAAGCCCCGTGCCTGCGGTGCCAACAGGGGCCCTGCTTCCTGCAGAGCTTCAGGAAGTGGTCAGTTTCAATACCTTCACAGGACGAATTCCGGGAAAGCCTGTACCTGCCACAGAAACAGGAATGGCACAGGAAGAGGCTGGGGTCCTCCCAGGAACCACGTCCAGACCAGAGGGAGGGTAATCCACCATGGGGACTGGCTACTGACTGAAGAAGCCAGATGCCATTCAAGAGAACATCAGGCAGGTCTGCGATGGAAAAAGAAAAATTAGTCTGGACTAAAATTTAGAGTCTAGGTCAAAATTATTCAGTTCACTGATATCTCAGATTTAAAATCCAGAACAAGGATCTTACTTATCAGACAAATTGAAGTAAAATTCAGCTTATGGCTGAATTCTTCTGCAGTCTATTTAAATGAATTCAACCATAGGATGTTACAAGTATTAGTACATCCAGTTGGAGGTCTTTGGTACAATTGTAAAGTGGTAAAATGATTATGAATGTAGGCATTTGTGTTTATAATTATGCTTCATAATTAATGTTCCTAAGTAATACTTTAGGTTCACACCTCCATTTGCAGTTTTCTAAATGAAAGGTTTTGTACTAAAAGACTGCAAAATGGCAGGGCAGGTCATGAATCCCAGGATTAATAATGTTCCACTCAGAAGTTTTGAAACGCTTAGGTTAAAATTAAAATCACAGAAAATTAGTCATGTTTAGTGGATCAAACCTTGCATGGGAAGAGCAGACATCATAAAGTGAACATAATCATTATAATTAAAATGTTTTACCTTATAGAATGTAATCCTCTTTAAGAAAGGAAATTTTGTATGCTGCTATAATGTTAAGCAAATATATAGAAGCCCAGCCCTACATTATTTCTCAATTTGTAGGATGTTTAATTCAATTTAAGTTGAGGTGGGCAGGGAATACCCAATCTTTTATTGAGCTTCCACTATGAGTTTGGGCTTTGGCGCACTCTTGACTGAGACAGGTTACAATTAAGGTATCTAAACCTCATAAACCAATTAACAGTTTGACAGCCTTACAGTGCTTCACATACAAGTGCTCAGAAGAATCTACTGAATTAATGAAGGCGGCTACGTGAAATGTCCGATGTTACTCTCGATAAGTGCCAGGGCCTGGATTTGCACTCTGAGACATATCAGTTCTAATGAGAGGTGAACGAAACCTTGAGAGCTTTCTACCAGTAAGAAAAACCTATCGGCAATCAACTCCTTCAGAACAAACCTTCCCCACCATAATTATTTGAGTGCTGGGTGCTAAGTCACTTCAGTCATGTCTGACTCTTTGCAACCCTATGGACAGTAGTCTATCAAAGTCTTTGACTGTGTGGATCACAATAAACTGTGGAAAATTCTGAAAGAGATGGGAATACCAGACCATCTGAACTGCCTCTTGAGAAACCCGTATGCAGGTCAGGAAGCAACAGTTATAACTGGACGTGGAACAACAGACTGGTTCCAAATAGGAAAAGGAGTACGTCAAGGCTGTATATTGTCACCCTGCTTATTTAACTTATATGCAGGGTACATCATGAGAAACTCTGGGCTGGAGGAAGCACAAGCTGGAATCAAGATTGCCGGGAGAAATATCAATAACCTCGGATATGCACATGACACCACCCTTATGGCAGAAAGCGAAGAGGAACTAAAAAGCCTCTCGATGAAAGTGAAAGAGGAGAGTGAAAAAGCTGGCTTAAAACTCAACATTCAGAAAACTAAGATCAGGGCATCCAGTCCTATCACTTCATGGCAAATAGATGGGGAAACAGTGGAAACAGTGGCTGACTTATTTTTCTGGTCTCCAAAGTCACTGCAGATGGTGATTGCAGCCATGAAATTAAAAGATGCTTGCTCCTTGGAAGGAAAGTTGTGAGCAACCTAGACAGCATATTGAAAAGCAGAGACATTACTTTGCCAACAAAGGTCTGTCTAGTCAAGGCTATGGTTTTTCCAGTGGTCATGTATGGATGTGAGAGTTGAACTATAAAGAAAGCTGAGTGCCGAAAAATTGATGCTTTTGAACTGTGGTGTTGGAGAAGACCCTTCAGAGTCCCTTGGACTGCAAGAGATCCAACCAGTCCATCCTAAAGGAGATCAGTCCTGGGTGTTCTTTGGAAGGACTGATGCTGAAGCTGAAACTCCAGTACTTTGGCCACCTCATGTGAAGAGTTGACTCATTGGAAAAGACCCTGATGCTGGGAGGGATTGGGGGCAGGAGGAGAAGGGGACGACAGAGGATGAGATGGCTGGATGGCATCACTGACTTGATGGACGTGAGTCTGGGTGAACTCCGGGAGTTGGTGATGGACAGGGAGGCCTGGCGTGCTGTGATTCATGGGGTCGCAAAGAGTCGGACACGACTGAGCGACTGAACTGACTGAACTTAACTGGACAGTAGTCCAGCAGGCTCCTCTGTCCATGGGATTCTCCACACAAGAATCCTGGAGTGGGTTGCCAGGCCCTCCTCCAGGGGATCTTCCCAATCCAGGGATCAAACTTGCATGTCTTAAGCCTCGAGTATTTCAGGTCAAATATGGTTTGGGGCTGACTGCACAAGTAATTACAAATACCATATTTTCCTATTCTGTCAACATGAATCTCTGTCCATGAGGAAACACAGCAAACACTTTACTATTTGGGTGTGGGAAAGAGCGACTGTGTTTCTCACTGTAGTGCTTCTTGCAGTGGCAGTGGCCTACACAAGGACTGCAAACCACAGCCAGCCGCAGCACTGATTCCCACATCCGCAGCCTTGTCTAGAGAGAGGAATGATTCTCAGTAAGAGCTGACATGACCACTAACTAGATACTTCGCTGGAACATTGTAAGACTCTCTAATTGACTTCACAAAATAAATTCTAAATGACATTTAGTCTCCTAAACATATAGCAAGGAAATTTGAATGGTATAGATAATTTTTATGTAGTCTTGGGGTGAGAGAGGCATCCGAAGAAGCAGGCTTCCAAAATTGGAAATCATAAAAATTGCTGGATTTTACTATTAAACTTTGCTACGTAAGAAGTAAACTTGCCACATGAGAGGAAAATACCTGGCAATATGCTTAATAAAGAATGAATTTTTTAACTAAGGAAAAGAAGTACCATACTACGAGAGAGAAATGGAAAAAGACTTCTACATCCATCACTGTGACATACTGAATATTTTGGAACAACTTCCATCTTAAAATTTTTTTCAGCTAGAAATCGTGCAAAAATAATAGGAAATATCTAATTCATATCCATTCTTTGAGAAAACAAGGGCCAGAAAAAGAGGAGAATAAAGGAAAGGTGAGCCATGTGATGGCTGTACCACGTTTTCCCGGAGGCATTCTAGCTCCAGAAACTTGTGTTCTGAGGCCCAGATGGCACAAGGACAGAAGGTGAGCCCTTGGGGCCTCACAAGCGGAGATTTGGAATGAAGACTCCTGCTTAAAGCAGGATTCCCAAAGGGTGGCCCCCTAAGTGAAAGTGGGTTAATTCACCTTTGAGGAAGATAACAATATCAGTTGTAACAATTATGATGCACCGAGCAGGTTCTCAGTGCTTTAAGTATTAACTCATTTAGCCTTCACAACAGCTGTCTTAGATAGGTATCAGTTCAGCTCAGTCACTCAGTTGTGTCCGACTCTTTGCGACCCCATGGACTGCAGCACGCCATGTCTTCCCTGTCCATCACCAACTCCCGGAGCTTGCTCAGACTCATGTCCATTGAGTCAGTGAGGCCATCCAGCCATCTCATCCTCTGTCGTCCCCTTCTCCTCCTGCCTTCAGTCTTTCCCAGCATCAGGGTCTCTTCCAAGGAGTCAGTTCTTAGCATCAGGTGGCCAAAGTATTGGAGTTTCAGCTCCAGCATCAGTCCTTCCAATGAATACTCAGGGTTGATTTCCTTTAGGATGGACTGGTTGGATCTCCTTGCAGTCCAAGGGACTCTGAAAAGTCTTCTCCAACACCACAGTTCAAAAGCATCAATTCTTCGGCGCTCAGCCTCCTTTATAGTCCAAGTCTCACATCCATACATGACTACTGGAAAAAAAACCATAGCTTTGAGTAGACGGACCTTTGTTGGCAAAGTAATATCTCTGCTTTTTAATATGCTGTCTAGGTTGGTCATAGTTTTTCTTCCAAGGAGCAAGCATCTTTTAATTTCATGACTGCAGTCACCATCTGCAGTGATTTTGGAGCCCCCCAAAATAAAGTCTCTCACTGTTTCCCCATCTATTTGCCATGAATTTGCCACCTATTTGCCATTAGATAGATATAGTATTAGGCCAATTTTATTGTTGAGAAGATTAAAGCTCAGAGAGGTTAAGCAACTTGTTTAGGGACACATTGTTAGTGAGTGTGAGATTCAGGTAGCCTGGCTCCAAGAAGGGAGAGAAAAGTCTCTCCTAGCAAGGAATTAGCATCTACAATATTAAAAGGAACACCCCCAAATCAATAAGAAAAAGATAAACAACTCCAGAGAAACTTGGAAGAAGAGATTAACATGCAATTCATAGAAGAGAAAACATAGGTTGCTGAATAAACAGGAAAAGATGTCCAACATGGCAAGTGTAGACTGAAAGTCCAGCATAAGGAACAACGGGGACTCTCTACGTCTGGCTGATTAGAATGTAGACTGAATCGACCACTGTGATAACAATCTAGTGAGTCTATCACTGACTCCATGGACGTGAGCTTGAGTAAACTCCAGGAATTGGTGATGCGCCGGGAGGCCTGGTGTGCTGCAGCCCATGGGGTCGCGAAGAATCGGACGTGACTGAGCGACCGAACTGAACTGAGTCTATCTGAAGCTCTCTCTTCTCTCCCTAGCTTCTGCAATCCATGCCTAGGCACCACCTCCTCTGTGATGTCTGCATGAACCCACGGGCTCACAGCGACCTCACATTCTTCCAGCTTCCAACCTTCATTCTAGCACTTACTGGAACACACGACCTGCTGCCTGCTGTTGGCAGTTCTCATCTGTTCCTTAAGTGCCAGGGTGGTGGTGTTTTGTAGTTTTTCATTCGTAACATCTGAGTAGAAGCTAAATAAATATTACTGGTTTGACTATAAAAAGGACTAATGTAACCAAATAAACCATATTTTGGGTTTCTCACTGTTCCATTAGCATATGTTGGATGCATACTGACAATCCAATTATAGTCAGCACAACATACCTCAGGGCAAACAAAACTTTAGTATTTTTGTCTTGTGTAGATCTGCTTTGTATTTTCTTGATATAAAAATTGAGCATGACAAATGTTCTGAAGAAAAGTTAAGAAAATGAACTACTGTACACTGATGTCAAGGTCTTCTCTTCATCAAATCAGTTTTAAAAGCCATGTTCATTTCTTTGAACATCAGAAAATGACAAAGGCCCAAGGCTCTAACTGACTTTTGATAAACATATGACTGAATCACTGAAATGTTTCAGTTTATTGTATAAAATCTATATACTAAACAGGTATTAAGAGAGACAGATCATCTCTCTCTGGAGTTTAATGACTATCCATGACTTTCACTATTACTTATATATGGATGATTCTCAAATCCACATTTTAGCTCTGATTTCTCAGCGCATACTCTTTCTCTTTAATTTTTTGTTTTCTTTTTGCCCTCTAGTTATAAAAGTAATATGTGCTCTGGGTAGAAAAAAATTGAAAAATAAGCAGAAGTTAAAGGGTAATAGGACCACCCATAACACTACCACCAAGAGTTGAGATAATTACCTTCCCTATTTTTTTTTTAATAAAAAAAACTGTATTTACTTAGAAGCATTCAGAATGTCAACAAAATAGCTGCAACTTTTTATTTTTTTGCAATTACAGAGTGGTATTCAGTTAACAGAACAACAATTATTTGTATAAGCTGCATCAGAGACAACTCAAGATGAAAAAACTACCATCTCCATATATAACTAACTTGTGCTGTGCACCAAAAAGAACCTGCTTTAAACTTCCATGCCAATTTACAACCCATACTGTCCCAGGCAAGGTTAGTGGCTACTGAAAATACCACCAGGACAAGGCTATCTAAAGACACATTCGGTAGTGTGTTAACTATACAAAAAAAGACACTGTACAGTTTAAAAACAAATCTTACACAGCCTTACATTTCAATTTTTTTTTCTTTAAAAGGAGTGAGCTGTGTACAAGGGGGTTAAATGCTTTATAGACAAGAAAAAGAAAACTGCGCTAGAACCAACTTATTCATCATCATCATCTTCTTCCTCCTCCTCATCCTCTTCATCTTCTTCCTCCTCCTCATCCTCTTCATCTTCCACATCTTCCTCCTCTTCCTTCTTTTTCTTGCTCTTTTCAGCCTTGACAACTCCATTTTTTGCTGCATCAGGCTTCCCTTTAGCTCGGGATGCGGCAATGTCCTTTTCATACTTTTCCTTCAGCTTAGCAGCCTTCTTCTCACAAGGCTGCTTGTCATCACAGCAGTGTTATCCCACATCTCTCCCAGTTTCTTTGCAACACCACCAATGGACAGGCCAGGATGTTCGCCTTTGATTTTTGGACGATACTCAGAACAAAACAAGAAAAAGGCCAAAGGAGGCCTCTTGGGTGCATTGGGATCCTTGAACTTCTTTTTTGTTTCCCCTTTAGGAGGGATATAAGTTTTCATTTCTCTTTCATGATGGGCCTTGTTCGCCCTTGCCATGTCTTCAAATTTTCCTTTCTCTTTAGCGGACATGGTCTTCCACCTCTCTGAGCACTTCTTAGAAAACTCTGAGAAGCTGATGGACGCATCCATCCGGGTGCTTCTTCTTGCTCCTCCCGGCAAGTTTGCACAAAGAATGCATATGAGGACATTTTGCCTCTCGGCTTCTTAGGATCTCCTTTGCCCATGTTTAATTATTTTTCTTCAAAAGTGAGAGCGACACGATGAGATCACGGTCCCCGAAAACCGGGGTTTCTGCTTGTGCAGAGGAGCGAAAGCAGCCAGGATTTAACTTCTCAACCACATACGGTTGCATCACACTTTAGATCTCTGGAAAGGCAGGGCTTTTCTGCAAATTATTGTTTTAATCTTCCTCTTCCATCTTTGGAGAGAAACATTGGGGTATTTCTATCACTTTGTCTCTCAGTGAATTCTTTCTGGGATGAGACATCAAGAATCTGAGCTTCATTCCCGTCCCTATTTTAATATGTGGTTATTCTAGCCTAATTTCCATATATGACATGTGTTCAACCTAGTCACCCCTCCACTGATCTTTTTGTTGTCTCCTGGTTTGGTCTTTTACAAATGAAAGTGAAAGTTGCTCAGTTGTGTCCGACTCTTTGAGACCCCATGGACTCTACAGTCCATGGAATTCTCCAGGCCAGAATACTGGAGTGGGTAGCCTTTCCCTTCTCCAGGGGATCTTCCCAACCCAGGGATCAAACCCAGGTCTCCCGCATTGCAGGTAGATTCTTTATCAGCTAAGCCACTAGGGAAGACCAAGAATACTGGAGTGGGTAGCCTGTGTCTTCTCCACTGGATCTTCCCGACCCAGGGATTGAGCTCCAGTCTCCTGTATTGCAGGCGGATTCTTTACCAACGGAGCTATCAGGGAACAAAATGTCATATAATTGGAATCATGTGGTGTGTGGCCCTTTCGATTGGTTTCTTTCACTTAGTTCAGTTCAGTTCAGTTCAGTTGCTCAGTCGTGTCCGACTCTTTGCGACCCCGTGAATCACTTAGTAATATGCATTTAAGATTCCGCCATTATTTTTCATGGCTTGACCATTTCTTTTTAGCATGGAATAAAGATCCATTTTATGAATCTTGGTTGCTTCCAAGTTTTGGTAATTGTGAATAAAGCTGCCATAAACAGCCATATGCAGGTTTTTGTCAACTATACACATTATCCTGATAGGAAAATAAATTTAAAAATCACTACTCACTTAAAGCTGAAAAATTATGCAAAATATAAAGTTATATTAATTCACTGGGCTATGTGCTCAGTCGTGTCTGACTCTGCGACCCCATGGATTGTAGCCCACTAGGTTCTTCTGTCCATGGAATTTCCCAGGTAAGAATACTGGAGTGGGTAGCCATTTCCTTCTCCAGGGCATCCTCCCAATCCAGAGATTGAATCCATGTCTCCTGCATTGTAGGCAGATTCTTTATCATCAGAGCTACCTAGGACAGTAGCACTATTTAAAAGGGGACTATTGAACAGACAAATAAAATAGAAAAAAATTCATTATTCTTTTACTAAATAAATAACATCTACTAGAATAGCCTAAGTGAAAGTGTTAGTTGCTCACTAGTGTCCACCTCTTTGAGACCCCATGGACTATAGCCCACCAGGCTCCTCTGTCTATGGAATTCTCCAGGCAAGAATATTGGAGTGGGTGCTGTGCCCTCCTTCAGGGCATCTTCCCGACCCAGGGATCGAACCCACATCTCATGTCTCCTGCACTGGGTAGGCAGGTTCTTTACCACTAGCACCACCTGGGAATCTCAAGAATCACCTAATGTAGGCACAATTTGAAAGCTAGGACTAAAAATTATGGACTATTTGTGTAGACTGAGACACATTTGTACAGAATACACAAAACTGCATTAGAAAAATCTAAGGCCAGAAAAGCCATTCTGCTTCAGGTTCCTACCAAAGTTAGTGCAAAATCAATTCAATTTGACATTTATTGGGATCTACTATTTGCAAGGCCCTGTGATAGGTGGTAGAGCAGATTTAAAATGGTCAAGATACGAGTTCTACTTTAAAGGACCTAATAGGCTGGTAGATAAGATAAGACATCTATGCAATTAACCATAACATTATATAGATGTGCTAAGAAATATGGTGGAAATAAAAACAGACAGTGTGGGGTCACAAAGATAGGAAGATTCATTCCAGCTGATAAAGTAGAGGAAGATTTAATTAAAGAAATGACTTTGGAACTGGGACTGGAAGAATGGGTAGGATTTAGACCGAAAGCAGTGGAATGGCTGGGAGGATGGGAGGTAAGAGGGCTGTTTCAAACAGACGCAAAGGTGGTCAAAGAAAGAAACTGCCAGAAGTGTGACCGTGTTTGGGGAATCGGTCATATTCTGGTTTGGTTGAAGCGGAAAACTTAAGAAGGCAGTAAACACACTCTATACTGGTGGGATTGAGTTGAATTCCTTTTAAATCTTTAATGCTGAAATAAACATATTCGTCCTAAGAAATTATGTGATGCCAAAAACAGGCTATTAGCAAAATGAGAAAATAGGACATAATCAAGAAATATTTGTTTTAACTTATTTTCAATTGCTTTTAATTTAAAAATTAATCAGAAGACTTGAACACTGGGGTTCATAAAATCTATGTAATTATATGCAACTTATGGATTTGAGAATTCATGTTCATTTATCTGGGAAAGGAGCTTCATCTGATTCTCCTAAGGGTGCTTTACCCCTAAAAATGCTAAAAATCATTGCTTTTGAGGAAGTGGGTTAGTTTTAAGTAAAACTAAATTTTTATGACTTTTTTCCTACCAAATGATACAACTTGCATTTAGTTTGTCACACTCTATTAGAATCATTTTGCTTCAGCTCTAAAGGTTGGCACTCTCTCTATTCCTCTTTGTCTCGTTTTTCTACTTCTCTTTTTTGAAGGGAAAAAATAAAATACACATTAGAGAGATCTAAAAACACAGAGTTGTATGAAGAGAAAGTTAACACCCTGTACAACCCTTTGCACTCATCCTTCCCACAACTAGGAGTGTATCTGCACGTAGATTTTTAACTCTCACATCATACAGATTTATGTCTATGTTGCACGAGTGTACATGTATGTGTGTGAGAAAGAGAGAAAGAGAGACAGAGAGAAGCAGAGAGGTGTTTTCTTTTTCTAAAATGAAAATGGGTACAAACTCTATACATCTTTAATTCTGAAACAATGTGCCATGGACATCTTTCTGGGTTAGTACACATAAATTTAATTCAATTCTTTTAAATAGCTATAAAACATTCCATTGCAGAAATGTACCACAGTTTATTTGGCTATTTTCTAATTGATAAGCATTCATGTTGCGTATGGTTTTGAGTATTTAAACTGATGTTACATAAACATCTTTATAAATATATCATTATATGTAAGTGTTTTCATTGTATAGGATTAAAAAATAACATGTGATAGGAATGTTAATAAAAGAATAAACATTGTCACGTAACTTTTTAAGAAGTTTTAGCAAGTCATATCCCCACTTGCAGTATTAGCAAATGCCCACTTTGGTATACCTTTGTCCAGGGATAATATTAAAAATATTTAACAAAGCACAAGGCAGAAACATTTAAGAACATTCAGGTGACATGCATTAACCTTCTATTTACTGCTTATTGAAGATAGAAGGGTCTGATCAGTCAGAGAAGGTGGGATGAGAGTTCTGGGCAAGGAAGGGAGCTCAAGGTAGCAAATATTTATGACCTGAAAGATTAGTAATACAGAGTCATATTGAACTTACCAGATAAACATCAGCCCTGCCATTGCTAGAACTGGGTATTACCAGGCTTTAAAATAAATTTTTTGCTAGAATTTCAGAAAACAGTATCTCATTGGGATGTTAACTTTATGTTTCCTCAAGTTTTAATTTAGAAAAACAACTTTTGGGTGTCACTTTATGTTTGCTTATCCATTACTTGTTTAAATTTTTGTCTATCTTTATTTGTGTTATTTACCTTTTAATTATCAGTTTGAAGGAGCTGTTTGTCTTTCAAATGTTTACAAATATATAGTCTCTGGGCTTATTCTTCATCTTTATATTTAAGGTAACTTTAGCTGTACAAATGTTTTAATATTAATATAAAATATACTTTTAATCTAAATGCCATTAAATTTATGTTTATTTATTGAAGTTATAGATTTAAACCTAAGTACTGTAATATTTTTGGTATATTTTTCTTAGCTCTTTGGTTTTTGTAATTTTCCCCCATTTTCATTTTCAACTGGTTGTTGATATAAGAAAAGCATATTTTGGGTATTTGTTTCATATCCATCCATTTAACCAAATTCTTTGGGTATTTCTAACAGTATTTAATTGTAAGCCTTATTTTTAAAAAAATTGTTATATGATGAAATCATGTAAGAAAAACTTTTCTCTCCATTATATATGTCATATATTATAGTTCCTTGACATTATTAATACATTAGTCTCTAAAATAATTTTAAATAATAATAAAAGCAGGCATATGTGCCTTGTTTCAAATTTTAGTGTCAACGACTTGTCTTCTTTATGAATAATTGAGTTTTATCGGGTTTTAGCCCACCAGGCTCCAGGGGATCTTCCCGATCCTGGGACTGAACCCCGGTCTCCTGCACTGCAGGCAGATTCTTTACCATTTGAGCTACCAGGGAAGCCCATTTTTCACTTGTTAAACATGAGTTCCTTTTGTTCATCTGTTTCTATCATATTTCAATTTTCTAAGGCACTTTATACTTATATCTTGACATTTTTTTTTCATTTCTGAAAAAAAAAGCATCTTTAAGTTCTCCTACCTCCTTGACTATTTGTCAGTTTATACGAATTGCTTCTTCTCCTTTTTCTGAATTTAAAATGTTAGCCATCCTTAGAACCAATATTTGGTTTTCTCATCTGATACATTCTTTTTCTGAGAAGGCAGCTTTTCATTAAGTATGGTTTCAACTGACAGCTACATGCCAACTGTCACGGACTGAATGTTTTTGTTCCCGCCCCGCCCCCAAATTCAAATGTTGAAATCTCAGTCCTTGATATGATGATATTTAGAGAAGGGTGATTAGGTCATGAGAGAAGAAGCCTCACTGATGGGATCGGCACCTTATATGAGCAGACAGCATTTCTTCCTCCTTTCTCTGTTTTCCACCTCGTAAGGGCACATCAAGAAGGTGACCATCTGAAAACCAGGGAGAGGGATCTCACCAGACTCTTCTGCTGGCACTGTGCTCCTGGACTTCCTACAGCCTCCTGAACTATGAGAAAAAGAAATGTTTGCTTTCTAAGCTTCCCAATCTACTCTAATTTGTCACAGTAGCCTGAGTGGACTAAGACACCAGTAGTTTCTACAGCTAAAACCTGACTCTGAATTCTCTTTCTCACCTCTAGATTTTTTTTTTTAATTTAAGTATAATTGATTTGCAATGTAGTATTAGTTCCTGGTACACAGCAAACTGATTCAGTTATACATACACTCTATATATATTACATATGTGCGTGCGTGCTAAGTCACTTCAGTGGTGTCCGAGTATTTGTGACTGTGTGGACTATAGCCTGCCAAGCTTCTCTGTCCATGGGATTCTCCAGGCAAGAATACTGGAGTGGGTTTCCAAGTCCTCTTCCAACCCAGGGATGGATCCTGCATTGGTAGGTAGGTTACTTACCACTAGCACCTCCCGGGAAACCATAGAGTATATATACATGTGCATATATATATTTTTTCCTTACAGTCCATTACACAATACTGAATACAGTTCCCCGTGCTATACAGGAGGACCTTGTTGTTTAAACATAGCAGTTTATATCTCTTATTCAAAACTAAGAACAAAAATTTACTCGTCCCCGACCTCCCTTGCCCTTTGATAGCCGTAGTTTGTTTTCTGCGTCAGTGAGTCTGTTCTGTTTCATAAGATGCTCACTTGTGTCATATTTTAGATATAAATGATATCATACGGATTTTTCTTTCTCTTTCCGACTTACTTCTCTTAGTGTGACAATCTCTAGGTCAATTTACACTGCTGCAAATGTGGCTTTATTTCATTCTTTTAATGACTGCACCGTGTTCCTTTGAATATACATACCACAACTTCTTCATCCATTCACTCATCAGTGGACACTTAGATCGTTTCCATGTCTTGGATATTATAAATAGTGCTGCTATGAACACTGGGGTGCTTGTATCTTTTTGAAATATAGTTTTCTGACTTCCCTGGTGGCTCAGTGATAAAGAATCCACCTGCCAATGCAGGAGACGTGGGTTTGATCCTTGGGTCAGGAAGATCCCCTGGAGGAGGAAATGGCAAGCCACTCTAGTATTCTTGCCTGGGAAATCCCATGGACAGAGGAGCCTGGCGGGCTATACTCCATGGGGTCACAAAAGAGCTGGGCACGACTTAGTGACTAAACAACAACAACAACTGAATATGTACCCAGAGTGGAATTGCTGGATCATAAGCAAACTCTATTTTCAGTTTTGTAAGGATCCTCCATACTCTTCTTCATAGTGACTGTATGAATTCACATTCCCATCAACAGTGTAGAAAGCTTCCCTTTTTACCCTCTTCAGCATTTTCTTTTTGTGGACTTTTAATGATGATCATTTTGACACATGTGAGGTGGTACCTCATTTTACTTTTAATTTGCATTTCTCTAATAATTAGCAATATTGAACGGCTTTTCACGTACCAATTGGCCATCTATATGTATTCTTTGGAGAAATGTCTTTTTAGGTCTTCTAAAGAGGTCCTTTAGCCCATTTTTTGGACTGGGTTTTTGTTGCTGTTGTTATTGAGCTGCATGAGGTGTTTGATATTTTGGAAATTAAGCCCCTGTCGGTCACATGATTTGCAAATATTTTCTCCAAATCTGTAAGTTGTCTTTTTGTTTTATGGATGGTTTCCTTTGCTGTACAAAAGCTTATGAGTTTGATTAGGTCCACTTGCTTATTTTTGCTTTTATTTCTATTGCTTTGGGAGACTGACTTGGGAAAATATTGGTATGATTTATGTCAGAGATCACCCCTAGACTTTTATTACCAGCTTTTTAACCTGATATCTTAATCTGGATGCTTCATTACTGTTCAAGCTCAACATTTTTAAACCTGAATTATCTTTGAACAAACCTTCTTCTTTCTATGTCTCTTAATAGTTAATGACAGGATCATGTACTAATCCATTCCATCTGGAAGTTATGTTCAATTACGTTTCTTATCCCCTCAACTTTAATCAGTTCTAACATTCTGTCAACTCTGCTTAAAAATATCTCTCAAACTCTTCTCCATCTTTCCATCCATGACACAACAATTTTATTCTGCTTTCCTGGCTGGACCTTCTAACATCATTCAACTTTAATTCATTCTCAGAATTGTTGCCAAAGTTTTGCTAAGTCACAAAACACTTTTCTTCCTCTGTTTAAAAACCTCTAGTAGGTCTTATAAACCTTCAGAATAAAATTTAAATTTTAAGCATTGTACACAATGCCTTTCATATTCTGGAACCAAACCCTCATCTTAAGCATGTCTTAAGCTGCTGGCTACGATTTCTCACTATAAGGGATTGCTCACTGTTTCACGGGTTCAAGATTTATCCCATACAGACTTGATCTTTTTCACCTTGTGCTAAATCTCTGTGCAACCTGCCCTGCACAGTCATGGCTTCTCTGCACACCTCTATACTTCATATCCTTTCTCAGAAACCAGCCTGTCCTGTTCTGCTCTCACAACCAAAGTCTGTTCTCCCCTCGTGTGGGAACTCCTGAGCCACGAGTTTGTGACTTTACAGCTTTGTATCCACACACAGCACTCAGTACGGCAGGACTTTAATGACACTTATGGGTGGAAGGACAAAAGGAAGGAAGTCAGGAAGGAATCAAGGAAGACCTACTAAAGATTTTATTTGAATGGATGTATTTTATAACCAACTATCCCTAAAAACAGAGATAAATCAATAAAAAAAAAATGTTGAGGTGATTAAGAAGGATACACTAAACAAAGCTGATTTTTAATATACAAAACTTGTAGGGCAGAATTGAGTAGCTGAGAGAAGAAAATGAATAATTATGCTGTATGTCAGCAAAGTTATCTGCGGTGAAAAGTGGTTCAGAGAGCAAAAAAAAATAAATGAAAAAACTGAAGGAGAACATGAAAAATGAGCACAGGGCTTTATGCTTTGTAAACACTTTATTGCATTTAAAGTATAAAACAAAACATAAAGAACAGATAGCCTGTACAAGTGGATTTTGGTAAAGAGCAGAGGATTTTCTCATATAGTTCTACTTATTGCACTACTTCCTTGCACTTCGAGACATGTTTTAAATTTTAGCAAGTGTTAATACATGCTATTCATTTGTCATGTATCAGGACATAAATATTTACACTATCACATTTTAGCTAAGATAGCTAAGTTTCGGAGAAGTCAATGGCACCCCACTCCAGTACTCTTGCCTGGAAAATCCTATGGACGGAGGAGCCTGGTAGGCTGCAGTCATGGGGTCCCTAAGAGTCAGATATGACTGAGCGACTTCACTTTCACTTTTCACTTTCATGCATTGGAGAAGGAAATGGCAACCCACTCCAGTGTTCTTGCCTGGAGAATCCCAGGGACGGGGGAGCCTGGTGGGCTGCCATCTGTGGGGTTGCACAGAGTCGGACACGACTGAAGCGACTTAGCAGCAGCAGCAGCTAAGTTTAGATTACGGTGGGTAATCTCACCTACCATCTTAGCAGCAATCTCAGTGTGGGCTTCCCTGGTGGCTCAGACGGTACAGAATCTTCCTGCAATGCAGGAGACCCAGGTTTGATCTCTGGGTGGGGACAATCCCCAGAGAAAGATATGGCAACCCACTCCAGTATTCTTGCCTGGAGAACTCCGTGGACAGAGGGTAGAGATTACAGTAGCAATTTACACGAAGGTGGTTGGGTCCCTGCCTTAGCTCGACTCACCATCTGTGGGTTTATTCTCCTCAATGTGTATCTTCAGCCTCTTAACCCACATGGACTGGGTGTCCACACACACACTAGGCATGCTCTAGACAAGACAGCAGGGTCACAGGACAAAGTCAGCTAAGATTACTGTAGTGACGCACTTGAAATTCCATAGGAACCAGATATTTTCTCCAAGTTTTCAGTGAAAGGCAGAAAATAGACCGTGAGTACCAGAAAGCCCATTTCTATAACATTAAGTCACAGCTAGCCAAGGCAAACAGCCATTGCTATTGAACCCTGATTGACAGGCATGACCTAGGACACGTATTGTGCCCTACTTGCAACTATCTTGTTATAAGATTGACAAGTGACTTCATCTCTCCATTACTCAGTTTCATCATTCATAAACAGGAGACAATAATATCTACCTCATAGGCTATTCTTGTGAAGATTAAACGTAAAGCTCCGAGAAATACACTAAGCGTTAGATAAGTGTCAGCTGTGGTGGGAATTATCATTATTATTTAAGGAAGTAGAATGCATGTCAATAGATTAAAAAAAAGGCAGAAAATTTGAAATTTTAAAAACAAAAATGAATTGCTATTTAATTATAACACTGTACTGCTTATGTTCATCCAGCCAGCCAGCTGGACGAAGCACAAGCTGGAATCAAGATTGCCAGGAGAAATATCAATAACTTCAGATATGCAGATGACACTACCCTTATGGCAGAGAGTGAAGAAGAACTAAAGAGCCTCTTGATGAAAGTGAAAGAAGAGAGTGAAAAAGTTGGCTTAAAGCTCAACATTCAGAAAACTCCGGGAGCTGGTGATGGACAGGGAGGCCTGGTGTGCTGTGGTTCATGGGGTCTCAAAGGGTCAGACACGACTGAGCGACTGAACTGAACTGAACTGAACTGCTTATGTTCATTATGGAGGTGGCATATAGCGGCACCCCGCCCTACATTTGCAGTGAGAAATAATGGCTGCATTAGAGCTAAAGTATTTACATGAGCAAGATCCATTATAGGCCTGCAATTTCCTCTAGTTTCAAGCTTTGGAAGTCTGTACAGGTCTTTTCTGTGACTATTTTATAATGTTACAATAAATTCTCCAAACTTTCAACTAATGTTTCACATGGAAAAGGATAACTGACTGAGAGAAAATTTAGAAAATAATGACTAAAGAATATTTAAATTACCTGAGTATTTACTTAATATTTAAGGGGCTTAAATTAATATTTAAATTACCCTTAATATTTAAAGGGCTTATATTTCCCTTCCTTCTTCGTGAAATCTAAGTCTCTCTGGACCGTAAGGAACCTGTCCATTTAGCAGGCTTGGCCTAAATAATGGAACTCCCACAGTCATTTTCCTGCTCCTTATAAGGTACACAAGCTCACACACATGTGAGTGTGTGCACACACACATGCACACAAGTCATTATTAATTTTCTGTGCAGAAGAGGGTACTGATGAATTTCTGATGTTTAATTAGTCTCTATTGAAACAATGGCTTATTACATTATTACATCATAAATAGGCTGAGTAAAACCTGAAAAAAGTAGAGAATGGTGGAGTATCTAAATCTGCAGGAAAGAACTCAGAAGCAATCTCAAGAAGGAAGATTAACAACTTAAAGACAAAATAATGTAAAATTTCAAACAAAATAATCGCTCAACTTGCTACGGGACCACAGTAGAGGCTGTCAACCTGACACTCAGTTATAACACTGGGGGGTAACCAGGGAGACTGGCCCTGAGGCTGGTCCCTAAAACTACAGTCAGAGTACAAGAGTAATGCACGAGATGGGGAGGGGCCTTCCACTAGCTGACAGCAATGCACTGGGCTTGCAAAGAACTTTCACATCCCTTCTCTCCTTTGGATCTCAAGTCAACAATGTGTACCAGTTAGGAGAGACCCCCCTTTTTCTACGTTTATAGCCCAAGAACGGAGACCAGCAAGGGGCATGGCCTGTGTGCTGTCCCACGACCCATCCGCTTTAATGTCAGGTCCTGGAGAGTTAGACCCTGATTTACCTAGTGTGTTAGGCAAGCCCCATTCAAAATTCACAGCAATCACCATCATTACCATTATTTTACCATACTAGGAACTATGCTGAGTTGTCCATGTTCTAGAATGTCATTCTCTGACAATGTTATAGGCTTAAAAGTAAGTTTATCCATGTTAGAGTAGAGGACACTTCCTAGGAGTATTCCTTAATCCCAAGGCACAGCTTCTTTGTATTATATGGTAGATAAAACATAAAAGAATTTGACCTATAAAAGTTACCATCTGTTTAGAAACACTTGGGTTTCCTAAATGCCATAATAAACATTTAAATTTTTAAAAAATCAGGGAGCTTCCCTGGTGATCCAGTGGTTAAGAATCTGTCTTGCAATGCAGGGGACGCTGGTTTGACCCCTGGTGGAGGAAGATCCCACATGCTTCAGAGCAACTAAACCCATGTGCCCCAACTACTGAGCCCATGCTAGACCGCCTATGAGCCGCGACTACTGAGCCTAGGTGCTGCAACTCCTGAAGCCCGGGCACCTAAAGCCTGTGCTCTGCAATAAGAGAGAAGCCATCCCAGTGAGAAGCCTCTGCTTCATACAACCAGAGAAACCCCGCATGCAGCAACGAAGACCCAACACAGCCAAAAAATAAAAGTAATTTCAAAAAATCAGGAGAGCAGCTATTATGATTTCAGGATTTTTGTCTATCAGAACACATTGCTTTCCATTATAGAGTGTTAGATATAGAAGACCATTCAAATGGTGTCGAACACTGAGTAGGCAGTTCTTCGGTTTGCTGTGTGACCACTATCTCGAATCTCAAGAAGGTATAGTTGGCCTGAAAGACCGCCAGGTTCAGCAGCTGAGTTATGAGATTTTGTCATCTTTCAACCTGGAAGAATTTCACACTTCAGTGGATGCTGTGCAGCTGGAATCAGAGGATGAAGGTGACTCGATGGAAAAGTCCAATTTTCTGCAAGTTCAGGAGATGGACTGAAAGGATCTATTTAGTTCATGATTTATAACAGGGATGAAGCTGGGTCAATGCAGTTGCAAGGATATATAATTCCATACTCAAACCACTATTAATAGACAGGGCACAGTTTGTTTAGATCATAGTGGACTAAGAAGGATACGATCATGATAAATAGCCAACTGAATGAAGTAAACTTCAGAAAAAAATGTGGAGCAGACTGGACCGGGTGGCTGAAGTAGGCAATTTTTTAAGACCTCATTCGTGCACAGGTCGGATGGTAAAGGAATAAATAGCCTAAGAAGCATTACTCCTCAACTGGTCTATAGGAGGCTGAGATACATATTATTTTATAATGAATCACGGCAGCAGTAGAAGTGATCTCAAAGATCACCCAATCCAATCTCTTCATCTTGTAAATGAGGAAGCCTGGCTCTTTGGAATTGGAAACTCATGGAAGTCTTAAAATCTGTGATAGGCAGAGGAAGGATGAGATGCTAGATTTCAAGCTCCTGGTCCAGCCTTCTGCCTTCCATCATCCTGATCTATCCCCACACAGGGCTCAGAGCCCTCATGATCAGACATGGCCACAGAGCAAGGGGAATACAGATGTGTCCCTTAGGAAAACTGTGAGTCCTCTGGTTGCAGTACAGACACAAGATCCAGTTACAGTGCAGACTGAGCGACAGGAAGGGAAAGGGAAAGTGAAAGTCGCTCAGTTGTGTCTGACTCTTTGAGACACCATGGACTGTCCGTGGAATTCTCTAGGCCATAATACTGGAGTGGGCAACCTTTCCCTTCTCCAGGGAATCTTCCCACCCAGCGATCGAACCCAGGTCTCCCACATTGCAAGCGGATTCTTTACCAGCTGAACCACAAGGGAAGCCCAAGAGTACTGGAGTGGGTGAGCCTTTTCCTTCTCCAGAGGATCTTCCCGACCCAGGACCCAAACCGGGGTCTCCTGCATCACAGGCAGATTCTTTACCAGCTGAGCTATCGGGGGGAAGCACAAATACAGGATGGCTCCCCTTTATCGGCAGCTCAGAGAGGCGGGGACTTTCAGAGAAATGAGGGAGCTTCTTCCTGGACCTAATGAAAGCTGGGCATAGCAGGGGTTAACAACAGAGGCACGTGGAAGCCCCCGTCCCAATCCCTAGTGCTATTTGTATGGAGAAGAATGATTGTTTTTGGTGTTGGTGATATAAAAAACTTTATCCAGTAAGATTCACTTTGGAGACAGGTTACTTTCCTTTTGACCAGTATTTTCTAGTAAAGTATTGGCCCCGTTTCTCTGCGCCTGTGAGATCTGGGGTACAATTCTGGAGGACGATGCACCGCTGCCGTGAACTTCCAATCTCAAGAAAGGTGATTGTGAGGAAATCTGAGGCTGCCACATCTTAGTGGTTTCTTTTTCCCGTTGTGTATAAATTCTTTGGGTTTCGACACTGGTTTCCTCCCAAGGCGTTTGGGAAGCTCACTTACAGATCTTTGTAATACTGCTGCGGTTGTGAGCGGGGGGTGCATCGGCTCGTTGCTGGTTCTTTATCTATAATGAGTGACTTCACAGGTTACACAGATTGACAGTAGGGCCCATGATCCATATTTTGTAAAGGGCAGAACAGCAGCCCAGATAGGTAGGAGACACAGGGGTCCACAAATCAGTATCAGGGCTCCAGACAGAAGTTCGCTCCTGTTACTGCTTGTGCGATTCTTTATTTACCTGCCTTTCCTCTCTAAAACCCATGTCAAGTACAACTCACACATAAAAGCCTTCACCAGGAATGCTCTGCGACAGAAAAGAATGTTCGGGCTTTACAACCTGAATGTGGGTTAAGGAAACTGCCAAGACAAAGTGAGCTTGCAGAACAGCTGCGGGGACTGGAACCAAACTATCAGTTTTCATAATCAAGTAAGAATGACACCCACGTCTTTACCCAAGCTTGCTCTTCAGTGCGGGAATACTGAAAAACGGGATGCATTTACAAAACCCACAGCCTCCGAAACAATCACTGAATTACGGCACCAGGACACCCTCTGGTTGATTGCTTCAGTGAAGAAAATATGGCTTAGGTGACAGGGCAATGCCGGTATGAAATTTTGTTTTATGCTGTAATTTTTACCTGTTTGGGGTCTGAATTGTGATGAGAAGTATTTCACTCCTTTGATTTACAGTGTTCAGAACAAGGATTAATGACAGGCAACTTTAACTCTCTCAACAACTTTCAAGGGATAAGGGGCTGTGAAAAGACACCATGGATGCTCCAGGATTGCTCACAAAGTTGTTCTGAAAAGACCACTAATGAGAAGCATTTTCTTAATCTGATGTCCAGCTGGCATGGTTCTTCTTGGGTGAGGAAGTGGTGAGGGGTGAAAATAAATAGAGAAGGACACAGGTTTTGAAACAATATAAGCATATTGTGCTGGTTACAAACCTACAAATCCTCAAGAAAATCAACCCTGAATATTCATTGGAAGGACTGGTGCTGAAGCTGAAGCTCCAATACTTTGGCCACTGATGGAAGAACTGACTCATTGGAAAAGACCCTGATGCTGGGAAAGATTGAAGGCGGGAGGAGAAGGGGAAGGATGAGATGGTTGGATGGCATCACCGACTCAATGAACATGAGTTTGCGCAAACTCAGGGAGATAGTGAAGGACCCGGAAGCCTGGTGTGCTGCAGTCCACGGGGTCACAAAGAGTCGGATACAACTTAGCAACTGAACAACACAGGTCAGCAACTCTATGCTTCACTGGTAGCTGAGATTCTTGCCAAATGAGACAATAGGAAGCAGGTGAGCCACTGCAGGTTCAATGCGACCAGCCTACTTCAAGGTAACCTGTGTCTAGAAGCTTGACTATATGCCCCAGACATCGCTCTGAAACACCAATGGGTTCTTCGCTGATACTCTATGCAAACTGGGCTCACTTATCCTCTCATTATCCCTCAGCCATGTGTGGCATTTCAAGGCACTTTGGGGGGCAGGTGGCTTCTGCACAACCTGGAGGATAGCTCCGAAACAGCTGAAGATATCAGAGCTGGAGGGGTGCCTGGTGATAACCTGCTCTCAACTTTTCTTTCAGAAGAGAAAACTGTGGCCATCCTCACGGGAAATCGAACTCACATGAGAAGGAGGCATGTACACGGCACCATCCCCTGCCGTTCACTCATTAACTCAGCAATGCCACGTGCAAGCTTGGTGCGGGGCACTGTGAGTCAGGGCTGAGCAGCACAGGCGTGCTCCTCTGTCCTCAGGGAGCTCACTCTCCTTTGGAAGACATGTGAGGAATGGAGTATTCCCAGCCGTATCACTAAAGAAGGATGCCACGGCCATCAGCAGTTCTGGCCTTCCAAATGTGAATTTTTGAGCCCAGGAAGAAGAATGTGTACTATGCAGAAGCCATCAGCCACTCCCCACTGTGGGCACTGAGGACTCCTGGGATGTGAAAAACACGGTATACCGGCCCCAGATACTGAGATGCATACGAAAGGAATGATTTCAGTGAGCCCAGACTCATGCATCTTCCCATTCAAAGAGAAGTGCTACACTCCTTGAGATGCCTGCATGCGTGCGTACATGCTGTCCAACTCTTTGTGGCCCTATGGACTGCGACCCACCAGGATTCTCTGCCCATGGGATTCTCCAGGCAAGAATAAATTAACAACAATCTTTCGACATTCAGACTACCTGCCCCTTGTTACAAACTTCTATACACCCTGACTCCTCCCCGCCCCTGCCCTTCACTCTTCAGAACACCCCGCTCAGAGTCACTCGAGAATGCTGGCTCCCAAGCTTGAAGTCCTAGAACTTTCCACCAAATAAAACATAGTTCTCAACTTTAGGGTGTGACTGTTTTTTAAGTCCACAATTGCAACAAACAGGAAGGCAAATAATGGCCATTAGTGATAAGTGCTCTAAAGCGGGCACTTTTGGCTTAATTCATAGCGTTTACCTTAATAAATTGCAACTGAGATTAAAAAGTAGGGACAGAAATGGCAACAACTAACCAACTAAGAGGGCTGAGAAAGATCGTTTCCTTTCAGAGGAGGCACATTTAAGGTGAGATCTAAACAGTGGGCAAGAGCCAGCACTTTCACACAGAGAGAGTGGTGTAGAGGTCCCCAGGCCTTCACGAAGGACATAGCTCAGAGAATCCAAGGATGGAAATAACACTGAATGGGTAGAACTCAGGGAGTTAGAGGAAGCCAGGATCCAGAAAAGAGCTTGGTTTGTTGAATAAGTATGATGAACAGTCATTGCATCCCCACCAACAGCGGTAGGAGGGCTCGCTTCTCTCCACACCCTCACCGGCATTCGTTATCTGTAGACATTTCTGATGATGGCCATTGTGGCCTGTGTGAGGTGATACCTCATGTAGTTTTGATTTGCCTTTCTCTAATAATTAGTGATGATGAGCATCTTTCAAAATAGTGCCCTCTGCAGAGACGTGACTGGACCTGGAGACTGCCACGCAGAGTGAAGTAAGTCAGAAAGAGAAAAACAAATATGGTATATTAATGCACCTATGCAGAATCTTCATGGGAAATAGATGGGGAAACAGTGGAAACAGTGTCAGACTTTATTTTTTTGGGGCTCCAAAAGCACTGCAGATGGTGACTGCAGCCATGAAATTAAAAGATGCTTACTCCTTGGAAGGAAAGTTATGACCAACCTAGATAGCATATTGAAAAGCACAGACATTACTTTGCCAACTAAAGTCTGCTAGTCAAGGCTATGGTTTTTCCAGTGGTCATGTATGGATGTGAGACTTGGACTGTACAGAAAGCTGAGCACCGAAGAACTGATGCTTTTGAACTGTGATGCTAGAGAAGACTCCTGAGAGTCCCTTGGACTGCAAGGAGATCCAGCCAGTCCATTCTGAAGGAGATCAGCCCTAGGATTTCTTTGGAAGGAATGATGCTAAAGCTGAAACTCCAGTACTTTGGCCACCTCATGCGAAGAGTTGACTCATTGGAAAAGACTCTGATGCTGGGAGGGATTGGGGGCAGGAGGAGAAGGGGACGACAGAGGATGAGATGGCTGGATGGCATCACTGACTTGATGGACATGAGTCTGAGTGAACTCTGGGAGATGGTGATGGACAGGGAGCCTGGCGTGCTGCAATTCACGGGGTCGCAAAGAGTTGGACACGACTGAGTGACTGAACTGAACTGAACTGAACTGATGCAGAATCTGGCACAGATGAACCTATTTGGAAAGCAGAAATAGAGACACAGACATACAGAAGCAATGTATGGATACCAGGTGGGATGTACTGGGGGCCTGGGAATGACATACAGACGCTACTATGTATAAAATGAGAAGCCCTGGGGGCTCAGACGGTACAGCGTCTGCCTGCAATGCAGGAGACCTGGGTTCCATCCCTGGGTCGGGAAGATCCCCTGGAGAAGGAAATGGCACCCCACTCCAGTACTCTTGCCTGGAGAGTTCCATGGACAGAGGAGCCTGGCGGGCTACAGTCCATGGGGTTGCAGAGTCGGAAAAGTTATCTATGTACCAAATAGATAACTAATGAGGAGCTACTGTCCAGCACAGGAAGCTCCACTCAGTGCTTTGTGGTGGCCTGGGTGGGAGAGAAGTCCACCATTGGGGATACAGGCAAACGTATAGCTGATTCCCTTTGTTCTACAGCAGAAACTAACATCACCGTAGAGCAACTATCCTCCAACTGAAAAAAAAGTCATTGCAGTGGAGCAATGTGATCTGATCAGCATTTTAAGCTCACTTTTGTTTTTTTGGCAATGAGGGCAGGGTGGCAACAGAGAAGACGGGGTGACAAGTAGGGGTCAGCTGCAACATTCAAGATGTGAGACAGTGGTGGCAGCAGGAAGGGAGGGAAGAGGATGGATTTAAGACACATTTTGGAGACAGAAAACACCATCGCTCAGTAATGGCTTGAGAGAAAGGGGAAAAGGAGGAACCGAGAGGACACCGGGTTTTCTATCCTGAGTACCTGACCAGTACCTGATAATTAAATTAATAAATAATACTGTATTATTATTATCAGTAATAAATAGCTTTACTTTGAAGTTTACAAGATGAAAATACAACAAATATTCTTTGACTGAATAAAATTAGTTAATGTACCTTTATTAGTGTCTAACTTAAAATGGGGGAATAAGGGATATAGGTAAGACTCTGGCCCATTCTTTGTTTCTAAGTTTTTTATTCCTATTACCCTGGACTTCTGGTGCTCTTTTCTTTGAACATTATATGCCTGTGTTCTAGTATTTGACAGAAAGTTGGGTAACAATGTTTTTCCCACCTTCTTGGTTCCTTCTTTTACTAGGTTTCTGTCACATTGGAACATCAATAATTGGACATGTCTAAGAAAGCAGGAAGTTAACTCAGAAATGTGCATCATTCTGTCCGCTTTAAGTTTGGTCTGACAGGAAAACACACGCCTTTCAAAGGGAAGCGGTGCCTTGTTCTTGCTTTGAGATTCCTGGAAGAACTGCACGATCGAACAACAGGCACCGTATTAATCCTCACAGGTTTCAGTGAGGAAGAAAGGTGCAGATTTCTCTTGTTTTGACAATATTCTTGATGAAGTCAATTATATAACAGTATCATTAAAATTTCCTAAAATAAACGTCAGGCTAATGTACACGTGGGTATATTTAATGTTGGACCATTGGTGCTGTCCAGTGAAGGTGAACCACGCATAGATCCCTCGATTTACCTGGCTTTCTAACAGAGAGAGGCAGAAAAACACTCTGAGAAGCACAGAAAGAGACACAAGCAAGCCCCAAGACGCTTTTCTGCCTACTTAGTTATGATGGTCTAAGTTCCAGTCTGACAGAGGAAAAGATAGGTGCTGTGTAAATATATAAATAATCCACAGATTAGTATTAGCTGAATAAAAATATGATTTAGAAATATTTATGAATAATATCCCATGTTTAAGGGGAAGACATATAGAATATTTTAAATATATAAACAGCTATTTATTTTGCCCAGTATGCATTCATATTTTACCCCAATTTTAATTCGTGATTTGTTTTATCTGATAGACTCATTTTATTTGTCTTTTATTTATTTTTAAATTTATTTATTTATTTTAATTGGAGGCTAATTACTTTATAATATTGTAGTTATTTTTGCCATACATTGACATGAATCAGCCACAGGTGTACAAGTGTCCCCTATCCTAAACCCCCGTCCCATCTCCCTCCCCACCCCACTCCTCAGTCGCGATGGACTCATTTTTGAAAGAAATTTTTGTATTGCTAAGGAAAGTAGTTTACACTTTAGAATTTAAAAAACATGATTAGAAAAGAGAAGTTTTGCCAGCATTCTCCAGAAATACATTGGTCAAAAGCCTAAATGTAATTGAAATATGAAGACCACGTAGTGGATGTGACATAAGTTTCATATCTATTACGCTGAGCTATGGAATTATGCAGACAACCTAGAGAACAGTTTAACTTTTAATAACGTGCTTTTGGATTTCAACAGAAGATGCTAGGGTAAGAATTCAGAAATCTGGTGTATCACAGGCTATACTCATTTGATACCTGCAAAGGGTGGTGGCTGATTTTTTTTTCAGATTTAGTATTAATAATAGCACTGTTACCAGATGTATTCTCGCAAACGATCTGTTTCCTCATTTCGAATCCCAAATAATAAGCATCTGCTCTTAAGCCAAGCACTCATTTCTATAATAAAACACATCATGTACAACTTATGAGCATTTTCCAGTTCAAAACACTTATTATAATAAAATGAATAATGGGAAGAAAAAAAAGAGAAACCACAGAGAGTATTAGGTATAAGTGTAATAATCACAGAAGCTAGATTTAAGTTGCCCAGAAGCTGGTTTTAGATATATGTATTTGTATATCTTATCACTGTGTAATTTCTATGCACTTTTGATGTAAACACATAAAATCTCATCCCTATGTGCCTGAAATAAACTAAATTCCAGTAGAGTACCATTTGAAATTTAATCTGTTACTCTTCTTCCTAACTAAAGCAATTCACAAAACCTTACAAGGGACCATCAAGCTATAAAATATTCTAAAGTATCTCATTCCCTCAGTTAAAATATGCATTTGAACACTGCAGATTTAATGAGAAGCTGCTATGCGTACATATTTGGGGCTTCCCAGGTGGCTCAGTGGGTAAAGAATCTGCCTGCAATGCAGGAGATGTGGATTTGATCCCTGGGTTGGGAAGATCCCCTGGAGGAGGTCATGGCAACTCACTTCTTGCCTGGAGAATCCCATGGACAGAGGAGCCTGATGGGCTACGGTCCATGGGGTCACAAAGAGGCGGACACAACTGAGCAAATAAGCACACACATATGTCAGTACTCAGAATGCAGTAGTCAACGAAACAGAGATGGAAGACCAGAGGGGAAGTGCACATCACGCAGAGCATCATGAATAACCTATAATCAATTACCAGTAGGCAAACCCACTCCAGTACTCTTGCTTGGAAAATCCCATGGACGGAGGAGCCTGTTAGGCTGCAATCCATGGGGTCGTTAAGAGTCAAACACGACTGAGCGACTTCACTTTCACTTTTCACTTTCATGCATTGGAGAAGGAAATGGCACCCCACTCCAGTGTTCTTGCCTGGAGAATCCCAGGGACAGGGGAGCCTGGTGGGCTGCCGTCTATGGCGTCGCATAGTGTCGGAAACGACTGAAGTGACTTAGCATAGCATAAAATGCCTCCACGGGAAGGTGAGAGGTACCACTGGGAATACAAGGTAGAAGTGAACCTACTTGGTGGGTCACATAAGGTTTTCCTGAACAAGTAGTCTCTGAGGAAATAAGATCATTTACTTGTTTGCAGATTTTTACCTTCTTGTATTTCTTCTGAGAAAATCTTTATCACGGTGTCCAAGTGCATTTAGTCAACAGACAAACACTGAACACCTGCTTAGCCAGACCGCATCCTTCCCTGACATTCCCTGCTAATCCCCACACCTAGACCAACCCAGCCATCAGCTTGCTTCACTCTTGAACCCGGCTGCAGGGGTGACCATGGACACCCGCTTCTCAGAACTGCTCTAATCGGCAGCTCTCCCTCCCTCATCCCAACCCCATGCCCACTAGTCTGTCTGTGCCTCCTTATCTTCAGAAATGCCTTTGCTTTCTACCTCAGGAGGAGATAAGAAGAGGAGGTCGGTCGGTGTAGAACACATTCTCTCCCTTCTACCAACACTACAAATGCATCTGAGTCCAGACCTAAGGTATCTGTGAAGTTCACCTCCTAACCGTCTCTGCAATCCACTCCTCACTCGCCTTCCCCTCACCAGCACTTTAGAACAGGCATTCCTCACCTCTGACCGGAAGAGTTAAAAATCCTATTTTCTGTTCTCTTTCCATCTGTCTTTCCTATGTATCTTCTATGATGCCAGCAGGGAGATATTTCTAAGCGCAATTATGTTCATTCCATGCCCACGCCTTCACAATCCTTCTGGGCTCCCCAGAGGGATCATGTCTAGTCACTGACCTGCCCATTTGTTTCTGTATCTGCCCTCCCCACTACCCCACCTCAACTGTGAGTCCTTGAGCACATCCATCTTCACTGCAGCCCCACGGCTTGGTGGTTCCCGTGGCCTATCACACTCTCTAGAGAGGAAGGCAACAAGAGGTAGGTAATCTCTGGACAAAGCGTGCATGCAGCGTCGCTCAGTCATGTGCAACTCTTTATGACTCCATGGACCATAATCCACCGGGCTCCTTTGCCCATGGGATTATCCTGGCCAGGATACTGAAATGGGTTGCCATTTCCTTTTCCAGGGGGTCTTCCTGACCTAGGATAAAGTGAGGTAATAAAATTCAGATGTACAGATGTGAGAGTTGGACTATAAAGAAGGCTCAGCACCGAAGAATTGATGCTTTTGAACTGTGGTGTTGGAGAAGACTCTTGAGAGTCCCTTGGACTGCAAGGAGATCAAACCAGTCAATCCTAAAGGAAATCAACCCTGAACTGGAAGGACTAATGCTGAAGCTGAAACTCCAATACTTTGTCCATCTGATGTGGAGAGCCAACTCATTGAAAAAGACCCTGATGCTGGGAAAGACTGAGGGCAGGAGGAGA
This sequence comes from Bison bison bison, assembly GCF_000754665.1. Classification (NCBI taxonomy): domain Eukaryota; kingdom Metazoa; phylum Chordata; class Mammalia; order Artiodactyla; family Bovidae; genus Bison; species Bison bison. Next base: position 1,584,985 of record NW_011494637.1, on the reverse strand, counting down.
AGGGGATGAGAGAGGATGAGATGATTGGATGGCATCACTGACGCAATGGACGTGAGTTTGAGCAAGCTCCAGGAGATGTTGAAGGACAGGGAGGCCTGACGTGCTGCAGTTTATGGGATCGCGAAGAGTCAGATATGACTAAGCAACTGAACAACAGATTTCCCAGAGGGAAACTCCTTTTGAAGATGTCAGCTCCTGAGACACCAATTCCTGCCATTTTTTGATGTCTGAACCCATAATTCTGACCCTAACCCCTTGTTCACTTGGTGGATTACTTCCTAATCTTAGCTCAAGACCCTGCTTCAAAAATTATCTTCTCATCGCTCACTCCTTACTGCATACGGTAAAGTTACTTTTCTACATTTGACATTGACCATTGCATCCTCCTTCCTAAGAGCTCAGTTTTGACTTCAGAGTGCATTCAAGTCCAAGTTAAAATCTCCAAGCAACGAACCTGCCTCGTAATTCTCAGGTGTCCAGAAAATGTTGATTACTCCAAGACCATCCTTCCAAATGTTGCTAGCCACACATGACTCCAGAATGCTCCTCCTCACAACTTTAGATCTTCCCTTCAGCAGCTCCTAAAATCACATCTTTCAGTGAAAATGCCACTGATGAACAAAAAGGAGGCCTATACGACAGCATTAACTTAATATTTTTGCGATTATTACTTTTCATAAAAATAGTAATCAGAGTTTACTGTGGGCCGAAAATTTTGCTAAGCATTATCTAATTTTACCTTCAGAGAAACACATTTGTTTTATAGATAAGGAAACTGAGCTTTAATGAGATTAAGTAATTTGACCACAGTTATTTAGTTGGTAAATGGCAGAGCTAAGATGTAAAATCAGGCCTGGTTCTATGATCCAGGATTTAAACCACTGTAAAACATTATCTGCTCCTGTTTTCACTACCTTGTGTTCCAAAATTATGAGTCTGCTAGTAGATTTCTACTGTGTTTATTTATCTGTTTTCCAAACAATTCACTAAATAAATATTGAGTTCCAGCTCTTCCTGGCAAGTTATCTCACTAGTATCTATGGGTTGACAAAGATACATAATACAAGACATTTTTCCCCAGGGAATAACTCTCTAGGTTGAAGCAGTGTTACAAAAGTGACCGTGTATGTAGTTTCAACTCATGATGTAGCTGACATATTACACCTGCAATGAAATATAGAAGGAAGAGAAAAATATGCAGGCCTGGCTAGAGTTCTCTAATATTGAAAACATTCTTGAGACTGGTGAATTTTAAGGTCAGTAAAAATTGTTCAAGGTCAGCAAAAGTATGTATGTATATATACATGGTTATAAACAACAGTTAGAACTGCACATGGAACAACAGACTGGTTCCAAATCAGGAAAGGAGGACGTCAAGGCTGTATATTGTCACCCTGCTTATTTAATTATATGCAGAGTACATCATGAGAAATGCTGGGCTGGAGGAAGCACAAGCTGGAATCAAGATTGCTGGGAGAAATATCAATAACCTCAGATATGCAGTAACACAACCCTTATTGCAAAGAAAGCAAAGAAGAACTAAGAGCCTCTTGATGAAAGTGAAAGAGGAGAAAGAAAAAGTTGGCTTAAAACTCAACATTCAGAAAACTAAGATCATAGCATCTGGTACCATCACTTTAAGGCAAATAGATGGGGAAACAATGGAAACAGTGAGAGACTTTTCTTTTGGCGAGGGGGTGGGGCTCCCAAATCACTACAGATGGTGACTGCAGCCATGAAATTAAAAAAATGCATGCTCCTTGGAAGAAAAGCTATGACCAAGCTAGACAGCATATTAATAAGCAAAGACATTACTTTGTCAACAAAGGTCCATCTAGTCAAAGCTATGGTTTTTCCAGTAGTCATGTATGGATGTGAGAGTTGGACTATGAAGAAAGCTAAGTGCTAAAGAATTGATACTTTTGAACTGTGGTGTTGGAGAAGACTCTTGAGAGTCCCTTGGACTGCAAGGAGATCCAACCAGTCCATCCTAAAGGAGATCAGTCCTGAGTGTTCATTGGAAGGATTGATGTTGAAGCTGAAACTCCGATACTTTGGCTACCTCATGCAAAGAGTTGACTCATTGGAAAAGACCCTGATGCTGGGAAAGATTGAAGGCAGGAGGAGAAGGGGACGACAGACGATGAGATGGTTGGATTGCATCTCTACTCTATGGACATGAGTTTGAGTAAACTCCGGGAGTTGGTGATGCACAGGGAGGCCTGGTGTGCTGCGGTCCATGGAGTTGCAAAGAGTTGGACATGACTGAGCAACTGAACTGGTATATACACACACACATTTATGCACATATGTTTAAATGTTAATTCTTACTGTATGCTATGTCATTATGTTCATATTATTTTGAGCGAAAAATTCCACACAATATATGTGATCCACAAGACTTTTATTGGCAGCTTACAATTTTGGCATTGCAGAATAAGAGATTAGAAATTCCATGCTTTGATATTTGCACACCCAAGACATGAACATCTTTTAATAACTGATATAATCACCTCTTGGAGAATCTTTTGTTATATAAAATTAGTCATTAAGAACTACATTCCCTAAACAAATGTGATCTTTCATACTTTAAATTCCCCCACCTGTCTTCACCTGCCAAACAAGCATCTTGGTGATTTTTATCAGCGGTTCATTATAGAAAACCTGCCTTTCTTTCTGTAACTATATTTTACCCCAAACTCACTTTCACCCAAAGTTTCCCTAGACATCTTCATTTTATTGTAGCAAACTGGTATCATTAGAGCAAATAAAGCTCTACACAGAGCCTGCTAGCCCTCAGAGGGACCCCGGGGGTCTTCTAATCACAGTGCCCTGGTTATGAGATGAGGAAGTCATCTGTTCAGGAGTGCCATCCACCTTGTCCCTAGTGACTGTCCCTTGCCTCCCCAGCCCCACTGCCAACATACATATTTAGCATTTGGTGCAAACACATTAGCCACACCTTCAGAGGAGAGAGTGGTATCAACAACCTCCTCAGAAAAACATACTCCCTCATTCCTTCTCGTTAATCCATTTATTCAGTGATCATGAATGTTAGCCACTGAGGGTAAAAGCATGAGTGAGATATGGCCTCTGCCTCCAATGAGGCTTTGAGCCTGCTAAGGGGCCTGGGTGCGGAGATGGACAAAAATCACGAACGTGCTGCAGAGGCTGAAGAGGGGGCCCGGACTCGAGGTAGGCCCACTGGAGACAGAGTGTTAAACCCTGAAGGACCAGAAAAGGGGTCACAGAGCCTGAGACTCAGCAGGACAGGTTCATCACTTCCATGAAAAGAGAAAGGGAAGTCAAGGTCAAGGAGGAGAGTGAGCAAAGGCGGAGATCATACTGGTTTGGGCACGGCAAGCCGGATATGGCTAGAGTCCTAAACTGGTGCTCAGGAGGCACAGTGGGAGGGCGACTGGGGGGTAAGCAGGGCCCAGAGCAGAGAACCTGGGGGCTCCGTGGAGGAGTCAGTCTAGGCTTGACTTGTAAGAAAGAGAGAGTCACGAGGGCATCTTAAGTAGAAA
>NW_011494637.1:1573120-1581358 GCF_000754665.1 Bison bison bison | reverse complement strand
TCAGATGGATCAGGTCGGATTGGAGAAGCAGTGTGCTGAGGTGGGAATGGTGACGGAGCTTCAAGTCTGGGGTGACAGGAGGAAGGGGGGGCTCTCGACCCAAATGGGAAAATGTGAAGAAGATCAGAGGTGGAGCAGGGTATGGGAGGGCCAGGGGTGCTGACGGGAAACAGGAGGATGAGGAATTCGGGGCCAGAGAAGTTGCGTTCAAGTGGCTTGCGCCACCACTGGATGAAAAAGACCAGGCTGCAGGAGGAGGAAAGGATCTCTGGCTCTGGCAAGAATGCGTGCGTGAGCCATGAAGACAGCCACAGTCGTAGCAGCCTGAGGCTGTGTTTCACCGCAGGTCAGCCTCAATCACAGTGCTGCTGCGGCATCCTTAGCGTGGGGCTGAGTACTTTGCCATCACTCACGGTACAGACAGGATTTGGAGGAATCTCCTCTCGGAAAGTTTCCTTAACTACCTGAACTGTTACCATGCTCCCAGCAAGCCCCGAGACTGTGAACTGATGGGGAAGACATACCCTGAGAAGGTCGTGAGCAGTATCACACTGACCATAGATGGACACGCTGCGGCCGCCTTCTCCTCGTCTGGGGACGTCTGTGCACCCTGTCGTGAGTAAACTCAGAGGTATATATGAGTCACGCCAAAATTCAACCAGCAAGGGAAGCATTCACTCCAAGAAGTTATTCTGTCTCTCCCTGGGCCATAGGAAATGATTCTGGCCTTGGGTGCATGGCCTCAACCAGGCTAATGTGATGCATCCTCAATTTGGGCTTTTAGCTGTTGGGAAAGAGAAATCATCTTCCTCACGGGGTTGCTAAGCGACCTAAGAATGAAGCCAACACCAGAGGAAATACCTGAAAAATGGAAAAAGAGACTGAGCATTCGCGGTACTGTTCATCTCCAGATCGAGCCATGGCAGAAGAGGTATCATCCCGCACTTTTTATGTGAGCCAATAAACTGTTTCTTTTCTTTCTTAACCACTGGGCTACCAGGGAAGTCCCTGATTTTTCTTATTTAAGGCAATTTACATTAGGAGTCTGCCCCTAGGGACCAAAATCGTACTGAAAAACTCAGAAGGGTACTGTGTTCTCTAAACCTAACCCTTGAGATCAAGGACAAGGATAAGATACATTCAATTAATGAGTCTGATGGATGCAGATAGGGCCAAGCTCTGAAGTCTGCCTGACCCACTCATGGATGAGGTGGCTGGTGGTCGACTCAAGCCAGCCCCCCATATAGACTATGATGATAATTTCTAATCACAGAAATTATTCCTGAACTGCTCACTTCTTCCCTTCTGTGGCACTCATTCCTGACCATATCATTTTCTTTTCAACTCCTTCTCCTGAAGACTTCACGCCCGTTTTTCGGGCCGACTCTCTGGATTTGACAGCGGCCTTTGACGGGCTCTGCTCTCAGCTTTTCTCATCTCCTGAACTGTGCTCCATCAGCCCCAGCTGTGACCTGCAGAAGCCAGCTTTTGTGCCTGCCCACCTGGCAGAGGTGAGCGCCTGGGGGGATACCCCGTGGCCACAGAAGGTCAGAAACCAGCTAACGAAATTCAGTTGTTGAGTCCACTAGCAGAGCTGAGGGTCAGAAGCCTGGGGGAAATCAGAACTCTGCAGAGAACAAAAGCAAGCAGAGTTGAAGTGACTGGGTTCGGAGGACAGCCACAAACAGAGCTGAAACGTTCCTGGGTTTTGTTTTTTTTACTGGGCACTTGTTCCTGGTGCGCAGCGGGATCAGGGCAGAGGTGCAGGGTAAGTTATAAACACAAGGAGCAAGTGTGAGTTTGCACAGCTGTGGCCTGGGGCATAATACCGAGCCTCCATTTCTACTTACTGTCGGAACAGACGGGAGTCCAGGACGCAAGCTCATCACCCCCTGCGCCTTTCCCTCTGAGGCCCATCGTCTCTCTCCTGCGTTAACGTGTCTGCCTCCTAACCAGCTTCCCTGTTCCTATGCTTATTCCCTTCCAATCTCTTCTCAACACAGCAGCCAGAAGTCTCTCTCTAAAATGTAGTCCGATCATATTGTTCCTCCACCCAAAGTGAAAGTGAAGTCGTTCAGTCCTGTCCAACTCTTTGGGACCCTACCAGGCTCCTCCATCCATGGAATTCTCCAGGCAAGAATACTGGAGTGGGTTGCCATTTCCTTCTCCAGGGGATCTTCCCGACCAAGGGATCGAACCCCGGTCTCTAGCATTGCAGGCAGATGCTTTACCTTCTGAGCCACCAGGGAGACTTCCTCCATGCAAACCTCTCACTTTCTCCTCCTCTTAGCACCGAGGCCTTACGATGGCCTGCCAGGCTGGAAGGATCTGGCCTTCCCATGACCTTGCTGAACACACCTAGTCATGTGTCCTCTCACAGACTCCCCGCCAGGGACGCCGGCCTCCATCCTCTCCATGGAGGACCAGACGCTCCTCTCTGCGCTCAAATGTTCCCTTCTCAGTGGGACGGCCATGCGTGGCTCTGGTTATGTTACATGTGCCCTGACCCGCACCAGCCCTGCACTCCTTATCCCACTTCTCTGGTTGGTCTTTTGGCAATTATGGCCTCCCAACACACCCCATGAAATCGTTACGCCTTTCATGGAAAGTCAGCCTCCGCGTGCCTGAGCCCCACAAAGGACTTAGACTTCTGTTTACTGATGAAACTCATGTCAAGACAATGTCCAACATGTTCTAGGAACTCAAAGAAACATTTGTCTAGTGAATACATTAATGTTAAAAGCAAAGCGACACATGTGACCATGGATAAATGGGGCAGATTCTCTAACAAAAATGACCATCATGGTTCAGGTTATTCAGCAGATGATAAGCATGTATGAGGTGTGCTTGGGAATTTCAGTTTTCATTTTAAGAATTATATATGAGCTACTCTGGGCAACAGTCTGTCATACAAATGAGATATGTTGTAAAAAAAAAAATCCTTAACTGAGCTATTTTAAAAATGGGTTTTTAAATGAATCTTTAAATATTAATATGGTATATTAATATTTGAAATTCATTCTTTTTCATAAAGTAATCTGGAGACTAGCATGGTTTTTAAGACCTTTTGCTAGCTAGATTTGCAAAGTACCACCATCAAAGCTCCAATAGTCCGTGAACCACACTAATCTAATTAATGACTGATTTATTAATTTAATTTCTTTGCTTAAAATTCTGGAGGATATCTAGGAGATTCATTCAGTCAAAAATCTGGTCATTCTCAGGATTTCAAAGCCTTTCCTTTCTCACTAAAACATAAATATGCTTTATATCACTAGCAAATATTTTTCAGTACCTTTAATAATGAAATTAAAATACCATCAATAGAAATTCCAAGTAAATTTCATCTTGCTTTCTCTGACACTCAGAGTAAGGTGTGGCCTGTTTCTTTAGCAAATGACTGGGGAGGGGTCTACTTTCCCCTCATTTATATTTGCATTTCTATTTACTAGGATTATGGCTTGATATATGTCCTTCATAATTACATTTTATATTTTCCTAACTCAACAGATAAAGTGAACTGAAGTTCTTATTTCTTGATTTTGAAAGAAAAACCTTTCAATGGCCCTCTTTCATATGGATGTTGGACCAAACACAAGTAAACAAATACATCGAAATAAAGACCCAAGAAAGAACACACATAACGCCCTTTCATTTTGAGGAACACACATGATGCTAACAGACTCACCTATTGCAAATGTTGGAAACATTGATCTGTGTGGCCAATGACCAAGTGACTTACTTAAGTGACATCTGTCACTGGGTGATGGAGAAGAGGTTACTGAGCCTTTGACAAACTTTTGATCTTCGTGGTTTTTAAAGCTTCCCTTATAGCTCAGTTGGTAAAGAATCTACCTGCAATGCAGGAGATCCTGGTTCGATTCCTGGGTCGGGAAGATCTGCTGGAGAAGGGATAGGATACCCACTCCAGTATTCTTGGGCTTCCCTGGTGATTCAGCTGGCAGAGAATCTGCCTGCAATGTGGGAGACCTGGGTTCGATCCCTGGGTTGGGAAGATCTCCTGGAAAAGGGAAAGGCTACCCACTCCAGTATTCTGGCCTGGAGAATTCCATGGACTCTAGACCATAGGGTCTCAAAGAGTTGGACATGACTGAGGAACCTTCATTTTCACTTGTATTTCAGCTGCACAAATATTTCCAATGGCCTTTGTATGCTACCTGAAAGTGCAATCGACATATTTATAGCACTCTATTTATGACCTGAGGAAGGGAGCAAGTCTCTGCCCCTGATCTTCTGTCTGGATGGACTGGCCATGATTGGAAGATAAAAGTCTGGCCTGTGCGCACTCCTCCCCGAACTGGGCGTGTGCCTAATTTAGTCACCACATACCTGCATGCTCCTACGCCTTGTCAACCAACACTTGCTCTTTATTAATGCAATCCCATAATTGAAATAAATGATTAACAACAGATTAAAGGGATTTCCACAAGGGTAGATTTAGAACATCAACTAGTGGAAATATTTAAAATGTTGGAATTTGAGAAATCAATTAAGAGGTAAGGGCTTCCAGGTGGTGCTGTGGTAAAGAATTCACATTCAAAGCAGGTTTGATCCCCGGGTTGGGAAGATTCCCTGAAGTATGAAGTGGCAACCCACTCAAGTATTCCTGCCTGGAAAATTCCATGGACAGAGGAGCCTGGGGGGCTACAGTCCAGGCGGTTGTAAAGAGTTAGACATGACTGAGCACACATTACATTATGTTTTTAAGAGGTAAGGAAGGATTAGTGAGTCTCTGAGGATCTGAATGATATTTCTGAGATCAGATCATAGAGGTTGCCACCTAATTCCTTCTCAGATTTTGTGGCTCAGGCTGGGTGATATTGAGAAGCACAGCTCTTCCTGTGACACTTAGAAGCCTTTTGAGAATGTCTGTCTTCTGCCTTACATACACTCAATTATACACCTAAAATCTGTTCAGTTCAGTTCAGTTGCTTAGTTGTGTCCAACTCTTTGCGACCCCATGGACTGCAGCACATCAGGCCTCCCTGTCCATCACCATCTCCCGGAGCTTGCTCAAACTCATGTCCATCGAGTTGGTGATGCCATCCAACCATCTCATCCTCTGTCGCCCCCTTCTCCTCCTGCCTTCAATCTTTCCCAGCATCAGGGTCTTTTCAAAGGAGTCAGTTCTTCCCATTAGGTGACCAAACTATTGGAGTTTCATCTTCAGCATCAGTCCTTCCAATGAACACCCAGAACTGATCTCCTTTAGGATGGACTGGTTGGATCTCCTTGCAGTCCAAGGGACTCTCAAGAGTCTTCTCCAACACCACAGTTCAAAAGCATCAGTTCTTCGGTGCTCAGCTTTCTTCATAGTCCAACTCTCACATCCATACATGACTACTGGAAAAACCATAGCTTTGACTAGACAGACCTTTGTTGACAAAGTAATGTCTCTGCTTTTCAATATGCTGTCTAGTTTGGTCATAGCTTTTCTTTCAAGGAGTGAGTATCTTTGAATTTCCTGGCTGCACTCACCATCTGCAGTGATTTTGGAGCCCACGAAAATAAAGTCTGTCACTGTTTGATACCTAAAATCAAATGGCTTTAAATTTCCTGCAAGCACCGCTGGGCCCAGGGCCTCCGCTCACAGAGACATCAGGCTCACCTGTGCCTAGGGACGGGCACTTCCGGATGCCTATTTCTCAGGCCTTGGATTCTTACCCTCTGACCACCCAAACTGTCACAACTTCCCACACCTACTGCCTCCATCCTTGAGTTTCCTATGTCTGGGGATCCTCTCCCACTAGGCCTGCAGGACTCAGGACAGAGTGTGCCCAGCTTTCCAGTCTATGCCCTCGAAGCCTCCCACCACCCCGGAGTGATGATGGGTGACAAGGTAAGGTTCTAGTTTGCTTATCTAGGGCTCAGTGAGCAGGATGGAATGCCTGCGTTTACAAAGGAAGAAAGGAACTATAAGAGAGTACCTCACAGGGCATATTTTTCTATTCTACTAAAACTAAGGCTCTGCTAGAAGCCAAGAGACAATAGATTTCAATAATCTTAAGAGCAATGGAGTGTTGACTACCACCAAAACTCTATGAAAAGTATTTAACTCAATCAAGTAAGTTAATTCCTTTACTTTTCAAGGTGAGGACCATTCTCCCATTTTGCAGATGACAACACTGAGACTCACGAAAGGCTGAGCCCAAGGTCATGCTGCTAGTGCGGAGCAGAAATGAGATTTGAGCCCAGAGGCTGCCTTTGAATCACTGCTTCTTACCATTTGTTTTCTTTCTACCTTTCACTGCAAAAAGGTTAAACCGTTGTATTTCTAAAGGCATCACCAAAGATCCACCCAAATACACAGTAAAAATTTGATAAACCTCTACTGGTGAAATAAAGAACATACCAAATTTAAACAACTTGGACAGCTCTTACCAGTTATACTGTGTCTCCGCAGTTCCTTAGAATGTGACCTTGTTTAGCTTCTGCAGATTCAGTCAAGTTAAGATGAGGTCATAGAGTAGGTTCTCCTTCTATCTTCCTATATTCACCTATGAGCTAGTTGACAAGAGATTTCCTTTTGGTTTTTTTCTGACAGGAGAATTTCATTCACCCATGCAGTTTCATCCATTTCAGCACACTGCCTAAAAATTTGTTGAGATAATAACTGAGTGCTAATAACGTGTGAAGAAGATCACTTCAAATTAATTAGTGGGAAACATTATGTAGCACCGGATGCCAGACACACTGCTATAATGATCTCAGTTTAGTTCAGCCGCTCAGTCATGTCTGACTCTTTGCGACCCCATGAACCTCAGCACGCCAGGCCTCCCTGTCCATCACCAGCTCCTGGAGTTCACTCAAACTCATGTCCATTGAGTCGGTGATGCCATTCAGCCATCTCATCCTCTGTCATCCCCATCTCCTCCTGCCCCCAATCCCTCCCAGCATCAGAGTCTTTTCCAATGAGTCAACTCTTCGCATGAGGTGGCCAAAGTACTGGAGTTTCAGCTTTAGCATCATTCCTTCCAAAGAAATCCCAGGGCTGATCTCCTTCAGAATGGACTGGTTGGATCTCCTTGCAGTCCAGGGGACTCTCAAGAGTATTTTCCAACACCACAGTTCAAAAGCATCAATTCTTTGGTGCTCAGCTTTCTTCACAGTCCAACTCTCACATCCATACATGCCTACTGGAAAAACCATAGCCTTGACTAGACGGATCTTTGTTGGCAAAGTAATGTCTCTGCTTTTGAATATGCTATCTAGGTTGGTCATAACTTTCCTTCCAAGGAGGAAGTGTCTTTTAATTTCATGGCTGCAATCACCATCTGCAGTAATTTTGGAGCCCAAAAAAATAAAGTCTGACACTGTTTCTATTGTTTCCCCATCTATTTCCCATGAAGTGATGGGACCAGATGCCATGATCTTAGTTTTCTGAACGTTGAGCTTTAAGCCAACGTGTTTACTCTCCTCTTTCACTTTCATCAAGAGGCTTTTTAGTTCCTCTTCACTTTCTGCCATAAGGGTGGTGTCATCTGCATATCTGAGGTTATTGATATTTCTCCCAGCAATCTTGATTCCAGCTTGTGCTTCTTCCAGCCCAGCGTTTCTCATGATGTACTCTGCATAGAAGTTAAACAAGCAGGGTGACAACATACAGCCTTGAGGTACTCCTTTTCCTATTTGGAACCAGTCTGTTGTTCCACGCCCAGTTCTAACTGTTACTTCCTGACCTGGATATAGGTTTCTCAAGAGGCAGGTCAGGTGCTCTGGTATTCCCATCTCTTTCAGAATTTTCCACAGTTCATTGTGATCCACACAGTCAAAGGCTTTGGCATAGTCAATAAAGCAGAAGTAGATGTTTTTCTGGAACTCTCTTGCTTTTTCCATGATCCCGCGGATATTGGCAATTTGATCTCTGGTTCCTCTGCCTTTTTGAAAACCAGCTTGAACATCTGGAAGTTCACGGTTCATGTATTGCTGAAGCCTGGCTTGGAGAATTTTAAGCATTACTTTACTAGCGTGTGAGATGAGTGCAATTGTGTGGTAGTTTGAGAATTCTTTGGAATTGCCTTTCTTTGGGACTGAAATGAAAATTGACCTTTCTAGTCCTGTGGCCACTGCTGAGTTTTCCAAATTTGCTGGCATATTGAGTGCAGTACTTTCACAGCATCATCTTTCAGGATTTGAAATAGCTCAACTGGAATTCCATCACCTCCGCTAGCTTTGTTCGTAGTGATGCTTTCTAAGGCCTACGTCACATTCCAGGAC
>NW_011494637.1:1533744-1573020 GCF_000754665.1 Bison bison bison | reverse complement strand
GACAGATTGAGTGCAGTACTTTCACAGCATCATCTTTCAGGATTTGAAATAGCTCAACTGGAATTCCATCACCTCCGCTAGCTTTGTTCGTAGTGATGCTTTCTAAGGCCTACTTGACTTCACATTCCAGGATGTCTGGCTCTAGGTGAGTGATCACACCATCGTGATTATCTGGGTCATGAAGATCTTTTTTTGTACAGTTCTTCTGTGTATTCTTGCCACCTCTTGTTAATATCTTCTGCTTCTGTTAGGTCCATACCACTTCTGTCCTTTATCAAGCCCATCTTTGCATGAAATGTTCCCTTGGTATCTCCAATTTTCTTGAAGAGATCTCTAGTCTTTCCCATTCTGTTGTTTTCCTCTATTACTTTGCATTGATCGCTGAGGAAGGCTTTCTTATTTCTTCTTGTTATTCTTTGGAACTCTGCATTCAGATGCTTATATCTTTCCTTTTCTCCTTTGCTTTTCACTTCTCTTCTTTTCACAGCTATTTGTAAGGCCTCCCCAGACAGCCATTTTGCTTTTTTGCATTTCTTTTTCTTGGGGATGGTCTTGCTCCCTGTCTCCTGTACAATGTCACGAACCTCCATCCATAATTTATCAGGCAGTCTGTCTATCAGATCTAGTCCCTTAAATCAATTTTTCTCATTTCCACTGTATAGTCATAAGGGATTTGATTTAGGTCATACCTGAATGGTCTAGTGGTTTTCCCTACTTTCTTCAATTTAAGTCTGAATTTGGCAATAAGGAGTTCATGATCTGAGCCACAGTCAGCTCCTGGTCTTGTTTTTGCTGACTGTATAGAGTCTCTACCTTTGGCTGCAAAGAATATAATCAATCTGATTTTGGTGATGACCATCTGCTGATGTCCATGTATAGAGTCTTCTCTTGTGTTGTTGGAAGAGGATGTTTGCTATGACCAGCGCATTCTCTTGGCAAAACTCTATTAGCCTTTACCCTGCTTCATTCTGTACTCCAAGGCCAAATTTGCCTGTTTCTCCAGGTGTTTCTTGACTTCCTACTTTTGCATTCCAGTCCCCTATAATGAAAAGGACATCTGTTTTGGGTGTTAGTTCTAAAAGGTCTTGTAGGTCTTCATAGAACCATTCAACTTCAGCATCTTCAGCGTTAATGGTTGGGGCATAGGCTTCGATTACTGTGATATTGAATGGTTTGCCTTGGAAATGAACAGAGATCATTCTGTCATTTTTGAGATTGCATCCAAGTACTGCATTTTGGACTCTTTTGTTGACCATGATGGCCACTCCATTTCTTCTAAGGGATTCCTGCCCACAGTAGTAGATATAATGGTCATCTGAGTTAAATTCACCCATTCCAGTCCATTTGAGTTTGCTGATTCCTAGAATGTCAATGTTCACTCTTGCCATCTCCTGTTTGACCACTTCCAATTTGCCTTGATTCATGGACCTAACATTCCAGGTTCCTATGCAGTATTGCTCTTTACAGCATCGGACCTTGCTTCTATCACCAGTCACATCCACAGCTGGGTATTGTTTTTGCTTTGGCTCCATCCCTTCATTCTTTCTGGAGTTATTTCTCCACTGATCTCTAGTAGCATATTGGGCACTTACCGACCTGGGGAGTTCCTCTTTCAGTATCCTATCATTTTGCCTTTTCATACTGTTCATGGGGTTCTCAAGGCAAGAATACTGAAGTGGTTTGCCATTCCCTTCTCCAGTGGACCACATTCTGTCAGACCTCTCCACCATGACCTGTCCGTCTTGGGTGGCCCCACATGGAGTGGCTTAGTTTCACTGTGATTAGATTCATTCATAATGATCTAGTATCGGCTAAAAGTTTGCACAATTATAGAAATAATGTTCAACTATTTTAAGTGATCAATTTTAAATTGAGAAACTCAGGGTTATTCAAAAAACAAAGAAATTTTATACTTTTTCCCCCAGTTTATGAATTCAAGAAAAGGAAGATTAAGATAAATGTATACAAAATACCTATGATACTTCTCATGTTAAACATGAAGGTCAGAAATTATAAAATACTTGCTTTATGAGTGGGATGACTAAATAACCAAGCTATTGTTCTCTTTCTAATGCAATTGAAAACTAATTTAAAGCACATCACAATAACTCCGCTCAGTGTTATGTGGCAGCTTGGGTGGGAGGGGCGTTTGGGGAAGAATGGGAACACGTATATGAACGGCTGCGGCCCTTGGTTCTTCACCTGAGCCTGTCACAACACTGCTAACTGGCTAGACCCCAGTGCAAAGTAAAAAGCTTAAAAAATAAGATACACCACAACAGACTGCGGCTTTGAGATGTTTAGTACCAACAGGTGCAAAATGAAACTCTCAGACTCTAACTTGTGAGATGATACTACAATATACAAGAGGAATGCACACTTTGTAAAGGTGAATGTTATTTTTTTTAATACACTTATCCACAGGCAAAGCAATGATTATTTTACATGGGTCTAGTTACTTTTCAATTAGTAAGTAAAAACTTATGTGAAAAATACTTCTGTCACGGCTATGCAGTTCTATATTAGAATTTTTTTCAAGTAAAAATTGGTATTCTATAGCAGTATTTCACCCTTATTGACCTTTATCGTTCATAGAATTTTTAGGGGTCACATCAAAATGTTCCTAGATTATTTTTAGTTTCTGCTTTTCGGCCTGTGTGTAGTAGTGAAACAAAAGCATGGCCTGTCTCCGCACATAAAGTCTACAGTTAGAGAAAAGGGGATTTATGTTTGGGAAGAGAATGGGCCATCATTCTCTCCTGTTTAATCACGGATGATTGACATTTTGTAGTAGAACAATAAAAGAGAGAGAGAGGGAGACGGAGAGAGACACAGAGAGAGAAAGCTCTGTCAATCAAGCCCTATTGCAGTTCTAGGCACTTCCAGAAGAAAATCACCACTATCTGATATGTTAGTTTGACTGTCAGTCAGAGAATAATCTCAAGGTCATTTAAGCCCTAACATTCTTGGGAGCAATTTACCTTAAATTTTCTATTTTTCTAAATAAAAGCTATTGCTTTAGGTTGCCTTTCAGGAAAAAAGCTCATTTTATTTAAGGAATAATTATTTTATTTTAATTTGTTACTTAAGTTATTTTTCTTCCACTGATTCATCTACATATTTTACATTCAAAAGAAATTCTTTCTGTATAATTTAAGGAATTTTATTAAACCTGAAAATTGCGAGTAGATGTCTTTCTGTGAAAGCTTAATAAGGATTCTAAAATATTAAAGGAATACTGATTGCTAAAACTTGCTTTTAATTTTATTTCTGCTGAAGCCCCTCCTTAACTACTGTTATGACAGAGCCCCAAAGGCAATAAACAGAGTTGACTAAGTACAGGTTATAAAGAGAGGATATTTTCAATGCAGTTATGACAGCGCTGGTTCTTTAAATCAAAGAGGAAAAGTCCATTGTACTTCCAGGCTTCATCACTTTAAAATATTTTTTCTTAAATAGCCAAATAGTGGGTAAATAAATACAGTGAACTTTTGGATGCCAACGAATGCACATGGACTACAGCCATAGGAATCTTCTTCTGTGCTTGAAATACTGATATTTCTTATCACTGCAAGAGACAAATTATTTAGCAAGAAAAATTCACATATTTATCAGTAGATATAATATCACATGAAAAAAATTAAAAAGTCGAAGCTAAAAGCAGACCTGGAGAAGAAAACAAATCATTCCATGCAATTGGAGCTGCACAGCCTGCCTCAGAGCTGAGCCCAGCAGCTGAGCTGGAAGCATCCTCTATCTAGTCAAGGCTGAGCGTGGTGCACGTTACTTAACATGCCCCTTTCGTGTAAGTGGGCCCTCACTAAACAGGGCTATCTCCTTTAAAGATGCGATACAATTTAGTGTGGTTGTTAGTTCCATTCTGGGACTCTCCTGAGCCAAGACTATCAATCACGGCGAACGGTGGAATTATTCATACAGCTCGGTAGTCTGGACTGCTGTGCACAAGAGACTGAAGAGATACGATCAAGCTCATTTAATTTAGACTTGAGGCTGGACGTGAACTTCACTCCCTGCAGAACAGAACTATTTATCTATTGAACCACCCAAATTCCTCAGGTTTTGTTAAAAGGGTTCCTCATGGAAGCTTCTTTCAGGATATTTTGCATTACAGAGGAAAGGGTTATATTATGAAAATTCAGTAAGCTATCTAAATTCAGGATTCCCAAGTTTGAATTCTTGAGCTGCTGAGGGCAAAGGACTGGATATAAATAAGTTCAAACCATGTAATGACCTGTAACAAAAGTGCACTGTGAAGAATTGTTTTACTTATATTTTTCCTTCCTGTCTTATAAGTAGAGATCAGGTTAGTAACCAAATAATTTATTACCACATATAGAGGGAAGCGCTAACTTAAAATGAACCTCCATCTTTAATCACTCTCAGAAGCATAGAGAAAATGGATTATTACCCATACCTTATCAGGTTCAGCTCTGGGAGAGCTACTGACACTGTTGTTTAATGATGGATCTCATTGCTATGCTTGTGAAATGCACAAAGTATTTCTCTCCTAGGATTTATCAGCAGAACCCAGAGAGCAGAATAGAATTCTTGAGTCTCAAGGCAAAGATGATGGGGTGAAGGCCAGAAAAGCTATCTGACTGTGAGACAAAGCTCCCCACCTCTCCTCACCCTGGGGAGACTAAAACAGTGGCAAAGAATTAAACTGACTTGCTTTTGAAAAACCATCGCTGGAGAGAATGAGGAAATGTTTATCTCTGGAATGCTTGCAGCCCAGTACCTGATAAATTGGGGTGAAATGTAAAGAAATTAGAAAATAAATAAATGCCACCCAGCTTATAGGGGAAGTGCCTAGAACCATCGACATCACTGCTACTTGTAAGATTCAGTTTTTCTTTAGGAGGACATTTTTCATCTCCTCTACTCAGGGGAAGAATGAAACGTGTCATCTGTTTCAGCTGGTGTTTTCTCTTATATCAGCTTGAAAGCTGGGTTTGAGACGTCCAACATTTGTTTACTTCTTTTCCCTAAGAGTTGGAACAACTTTATTTTTTCTTCACCAAGGCCTCATTCTGTCTCAGTTCTTCTTTTGGGCTATCAGCCCTTTCCACGCTGAAAGAGTTTTATGAGTGCTTATATTAAATTCTTTCTCATATATATTTTATAAGCTTAAAAAATCAGTTTGGATTGAATCTAGGGATAACAAGATATTTATAGTATTTTTTTCTTTAATTCATTCTCAAAGAGCAAATAGATTTAAAATGATTGATGTGTTTTCAATAATGAAAACATTTTTGAATAATGAACATACTTCCAAACCCAGCATATTTTTAATTCAGGCGAGAGGAGGTATGTGATTCCTTGTACAAAATATGATCTGTTCATTAATGTTTAATAATGGTTTCCCCACAGGTGGACCACATATTAGGAAAAGTCAATTCACGGAAATAAAAATGTTCAAAGAAAAAAATAGAAATAAAAATGAAGATCATAAAGATTAAACAATGTAATTTCTTATCACAAAGATTAAACAATGTACTTTCTTAATTAAAAAAAATAACTACATGGTAGTATTTTTTAAGTGAAAAACATATAATATTGCAAAAGCAAATCTTTCAAAACTAAGATTAATCCCAGTGTCTGGGTTGTCATACTTCCTCTAATACACTTATACATACTTCTTTTAACAAAACCTCAAGCAGGTATGTTTAAGGCAAAGAGGAGAAATGAAGAGGCAGTCACAGTTGGCTTGGGTCCCTGCATCCATCATGGACCAAGAAGCCACAGAGCATTACTTAGCATTCCTTTCCTTTACTAATGGAACTCCACTTCAACTCAAGTGCTCTGGCCAAGTTAGATTTGAGGCTGGACGTGAACTTCACTCCCTGCGGAACAGAACTATTTATCTATTTATCTATCAAACCACTCAAATTCTGCTGGTCAACGCAAGAGTTCCCCTATGTTATGCTCCAAATTCACTCATTAAAAAAATAAGAAATTTATAGGAAAGATGTGAATGGTTAAACAAATAATCTTTTGTCATGCATCTACAATACTCTACAATACATTTTAAAAATATATTTAAACTAAGATAAGCAGTAAATGGCAAAATATGTCAAGACTGCTGAAAGAAATTCTACAAGACTAACCCATAAGCATTTCCAGTGACACTAAAAGTCTCCTAAATATACTGATAGAGACTGACAGAATAAAAAAGATAGATATACATACACAGACATACAAACAAGATTGTATTTGTCTCCCTGGATATTTCTTACCAAGACTGAAAAGGGTAGGTGCCTTCCCATAATTGAGGTTTCAGAATTGTGTTATTTTGTGTATTTTGGGGCAGGAAGATGAGAAGCAAAGAGAAATAACATTGAAAAAAGTTAACGTAGGATTTCCCTGATGACGCAGTGGATATGTATCTGCCTGCCAATGCAGGGGATGCAAGTTCGAGGCCTGGTCCAGGAGGATTCCACATGCCCGCAGGGCAACTAAGCCCCCGTTGCCACAACTGCTGAAGCCCGTGGCTCTAGAGCCTGTGCTCCGAAACAAGAGAGGCCACTGCAGTGAGAAGCCGGCGCACCGCAGTGAAGAGTAGCCCCTGCTCGCCACAACCAGGGAAAGCCCACGCAGAGCAACGAGACCCAGGGCAACCAAAGATAAACAGATGAATGAACGTTTTTCATTATTAAAAAAACTGATGTAAAAGAACGTCTACTTCCGGATATCTTATATCAAACTAAGCCAACTGCTTCAAATAGCATTTATATAAAATCCAAGAAACAAACTGTTTGAAAGCATCAGGCAGTCATGGAGCATCTAGGGCTTGAAAAGCCAAATTCCCGGAAAAAGGAAGATGGCTAAAAACTCACCCCTGGTTTTCCTCCTTAAGACATATTCCCATTTACTTCATACGGTACAGAGTCTAAACAGAAACCAGTGGCCTAGAACTTCTGTCAGTCTCACTGTGTTGGGGAAAAAATATTGGAATTCGGGCTCTTTTTGTCAACCAAGACTCGCAGCTCCAAGATCCTAAAGGAAAAGGAGCCACAAAGAAGTGAGCCTGACGTCAGTTGCAATTCGCCCTGGTAACATTTCCCACCTCAGTTCCACCAGCCCAGGAGAGAGGCCGAAAACCATGCAGACAGTGTCTCTTAAGAAGCTAAAAATCTAAGTAGAGGTTTAAATATCTTAGCAAAGCTGAAGAGGCAGGGAGCATTGGGCCCGGAGGAGGGGTACTTGTAGACACCCGAGTCTTTCAGGGCCTCCTACAGAGCTAGGCCCCAAGAACACATGGAACTGGAAATAGAATAGCTGTCATGAAGCTTAAACCATAACCTCAAAGGATCTGATTGAGGTTCCCTAGTATACAGATCTGCTCATGCACTTGCTGTTGGTGTCTAGTTGCTAAGTCATGTATGACTCTTTGCGACCCCATGGACTGTAGTCCATCAGTCCCTCTGTCCATGGGATTCTACAGGCAAGAATTCTGGAGTGGGCTACCATTTCCCACTCTAGGGGATCTTCCTGACCCAAGGATTGAACCCACATCTCCTGCATTGGCAGGCAGATTCTTCACCACTGTGCCACCTGGGAAGTCCATGTCCATATACTATTTGCCCCTTAAAAATGTGCATCTCTGGAGAAAAATAATATCATCCAACGTCTCAAAACTTTTTATACACAATTTCTAGCAGTTGACCAAATATTATCAGTCATGGCAGAAACTTGGACCAAATGATACAAAGCCAAGAATAAAAGATGACTAAAAGTGGCTGAAGGTAAATTAGATATCATTATACAGTATGGTCTTCCCTGGTAGCTCAGTTGGTAAAGAATCTGCCTGCAATCAGGAGACCCTGATTCAGTTCCTGGGTTGAGAATATCCCCTGGAGAAAGTAAAGGCTACCCACTCTAGTACTCTGGCCTAGAGAATTCTATGGACGGTATAGGCCATGGGGTCGCAAAGAGTCAGACACGACTCAGTGACTTTCACTTTCACTTATACAATATGGACTTTAAATAATTGTTAAGTAATGTGTTCAAAAACAGATGAAACTGTAAGGGATTTCATGAAAGAACTGTAACACATGAAAACAATCAAATGGAAATTCTAAATCTGAAAAACACCGTGATATTTTGAAAGCAGGAATTCAGCAGAGAGGTTTAGGATTTGATCAGCCATATTGAAGAGATGACTAATGAACTGGAAAACTGGTCTGTACAAAATATCCAGATAAACACAGAGTAAAAAAAATAGAATGAAAAATTTTAAAAAGATAGTGGGCAATAGACACACATCTTTTGTTAAATGTGTTTCCCTGAAGAAAAGAAAAGGAGAATGGGCAGTAATATTCAGGGTAACACTGGCTGATAGCTTTCCCCAAACTAAAAATAATCCTCCTTCCCTCCAGTATGTAGGGAGAATAACCCTTTCTACTCCGTATCCTAATTAAAGAAAGCTGCTGACGTATTTGATCATATTTAAAAAAAATTATAATTTCCAAGTTCCAAGGGATATTTTTTAAAATACTTGGTTTTTTCCCTTTATTTGGAGTTAAGAATTGGTAAGGAGTAGTGGACTGTTTGTTTTTTGAAGCTTCAACTTTGGTTCTGCAAAGGAGGCTGACTCTAGGGAACAGCTCACATGTTTTATGTGGAAAAGGGCAACCACTTGGGGTTTGACTCTAAAGCTACAGAGCGGGTAAGAAAAGCGTCGGGAGAGCTGAGAGGGAGTGTTATGTTAGTCGTTCAGTCGTGTCCAGCTCTTTGCGACCCCATGGATTGTAGGCCACCAGGTTCCTCTGTCTGTGGAATTCTCCGGACAAGAATACTGGAGTGGGTTGCCGTGCCCTTCTCCAGGGGATCTTCCTGACGCAGGGATTGACCCCGGGTCTCCCACGTTGCAGGTATATTCTTTACTACCGAGCAACCAGGGAATTTGCTGGGGAGTGAGAGAGGCTTAAAGGAGATATAGCTAGCCCAAAAACCCCAAACAAAACTCTCTGATGTCTGGGAATTGTGGGTGAATTTTTAGGATGATGGTGTCTAATACATGCTTTAAGTCTACTTCACTTTCCTTTCTGTGATGTGCTTTAATCTCTGTGTATGTTCCCAAACCCTGGGTAAAAGCAGGTAAATACAAGAAACTAGTGTTAGCGGCCCTTTAGGGGAATGAAAGAAAGTGGACACTGTGGGCATAATGCAAAGGTAAGACTGAGAATCCCGCAAAACAGGAAGTCACAAAATTAAAGAACCGAGAACAAAAACCTGGGAGCTGCTGGAGAGAGGAGGCGGGATAATAACCGGCTACATCCTCAAACCCAGGGGAAGAGGGCTTGAGCTACTCTACTCAACAGGAAAGGAGACCAGGACCCCCAAAGGCCGGAAGAGGTGGGGACACCGGGTGGCAGACATGGGGATTACACAGTCTCTCAAAGGCAAAAGAGAAACGTGTTCACTGTACATCCACACACATAATTTGATTTCAAAACAAATTCTGAGTTCTAGAAATATTTCTTCTTATATCCTGTAGGTAGTTTCTGACCCTCTAGTAAGAACTCCTTTCAACCGCACTGTGAATGCACAGCAGGGATCCTGTGTGCCAGCGTGACTGAATGACGGTGGTTCTCGTCACCTTCCTTCGCAACATTTCACCCCTCCGAAAAAACATCCAGAAAACAAACTGAGACAGAAGGACAGACTGTCCTGCTGATGAGAAAAAATGAAGCCAGCTGAGAGCGCTGGTGACCGGTCCAGCGTGGGGTTGAGCAGGGAGGAGGTTTAGATGAGACTTTCACATCTTGTGAAGGAACAAATTTCTTTCTGATGCTAGATGGTTTTTAGAGAAGCAGTCCTCTTGCTCTCTTTCCTTCATTCTGGACTGAAAGAGAAAGAGAGAAAGACAGGGAGAGCACGCAGAGAAAAACCTACAGGAGAGAGCGGATGGGAGGATGTATCGAATCCCTGCCTTGCCTGGAATGTAGCGGACAGAGTGTGTTAAGTTTGCGTTCTGTCCACTTCTCCTCCAAACCCACCTCTGCTTCTAGCTTGCTCTCTGACCTCGGCCCATCAGGGCACCTCCCTGAGCTCTAGCATATATTCCTGTACAATGAGATTCTTGAAAGGTTTGCTCCTGATGCTTTTTTAATTGCAGTATTCCATAGCTCCAGATCCAAGGTCCAGAAGAAGTATAGAAATCTATTATAAGGAGGGCTTACATGCACCTAGAATTAGCAACAAACCTAAATTATGAGTTGGGTTCAGCTTCATTTGAGAAATACTTTGACATTCTAGTTTTGATTTGCTTCAATAATTTCAGAAAATAAAATTAGCAGTATGAACTAATTTATTGCATGGCTCTCAATTTAAGAAAAAGACTGACAGCAGGCACTAAATAAATTTTATAAATTAACTTAAATGTAATTATGAATTTAAAATACTGCTTAACTAAAAATAAAATAAAAACCTGGCACATAAGACAGTATTCAATAATATAACAGATCATAAACATGCATTTCTAGTTCATCCTAGAGTCAGCTTAATGAAAATAATCCTCCCAAGATGTGTGACTTTTTTTATTATGCTAATAATTATTAAAGGGAACTCTCCAGAATTTCTCTAGTGGTCCAGTGGTTAAGACTTTGCCTTCTAATTCAGAGGGTTCAGGTTCAATCCCTGGTCAGGGAACTAAGATCCCACATGCCTCAGGGCCAAAAAACCGAAATATAAAACAGAAGCAATGTAACAAATTCAATAAAGACTTTAAAAATGGTCCACATCAAAAAAAAAAAAAAAAAAGGAAACTCTCTCTTCAAGGCAGTTAAATTATTGACAAATAGAATAGGTATATATCATATACATGTATAGTGCAGAATATCTATATTTATATATTCTATAAATATATTCAGATATATTCTATAGTATGTTATATATAAGTTAATAGAATATATCAAATGGAAAATATAGAGGGTAATAAATGGGAAGGAAATAAGAACAAAGACTGGGAGAAAATAAGGAAACAGGAGGAGAAAAGTTAGAGGAAGAGAAAAAATGACAATCGAAAAGAAAGAAGAGAAAGCAGAGAGGAAGAGGAGGGGGAGAGTAGGAAAAAGGGAAAGCTCTAAAGAGAAGCCAGCTCACTTGATAATCGTCCCTTCCCTCCACCAACCCAGGTCTCCGGCCGTGTTCTCTCCGGTCCCGACTGGCCTGCAAATGGCTGCAAACAAGCTCCAAAGCCCTAAGCAAGGGAGTGGTCTGGCTGTCTCACACCTTTCCCTCACGTCCACTTCGAGGACTGGAACTCCCTGATGCAACTGGTGCTGGAGAAGACTCTTGAGAGTCCCTTGGACTGAAAGGAGATCCAACCAGTCCATCCTAAAGGAAATCAGTCCTGGGTGTTCATTGGAAGGACTGATGCTGAAGCTGAAACTCCAATACTTTGGCCACCTGATGTGAAGAGCTGACTCATTGGAAAAGACCCTTATGCTGGGAAAGATTAAAGGCAGGAGGAGAAGGGGACGACAGAGCATGAGATGGTTGGATGGCATCACTGACTCAATGGACATGAGTTTGGGTAGGCTCTGGGAGTTGGTGATGGACAGGGAGGCCTGGCGTGCTGCGGTCCATGGGGTCGCAAAGAGTCGGACACGACTAAGCGACTGAACTGAACTGATGCAACTGAGAGAGCAGGATGTGACACTAAATGTGTGCAGCTGTTGCAGGAATGCTACAGGTGGCGTTGCACCAATGGCTGGTAAACACACCTGTAAGCCTCAGGTTGTGTGTGTGTGGGGTCTGGGGGAGGTCATCGCTAACTTGCAATCTGGAAAGAAGATGTGCTTTCTCAGAATGGAGACTGGATTGGGAAGAAATCCTGAATGTTGCCTGCTGTCAAGAAAACAGTCCCTGGGGGGAAGATGTTAAGATGCTGCTCTCTACTTGTGGGCAAGCTGAGTCCTAGGAAGACCTCTCTGTACCTCTGCGTCAGGTCTCCACATCTTTAAATATCACATGTTCACTTTCCCCCTTTCTCACTCTACATTTGCACAGTCCAGGAACTGCACGCGGCCCTGAGCACTTGAAATGTAGCTGATGCCGCGGGTTGAGATGATATTTTGAATGTTTTGGGCTAATGTCATTAAAGCTAATTTTTTTAAAGTTTAACTTTATCTTCTTAAATGTGGTTTAAATCAGAAGAATTTTAAATTACATATGTGGTTCCTACATATCTATTAGACAGCGTTGCTCTACACAGGCTTCTCCGTATTTAACCATCCACTCTGGTAAATAACATCAGCCCACATTTTTCTGCTGAGCTTCAAAGCGATGCATGCCCTTTGCTAGTCTGACTGGCACCTTCAAATTCAGCATATTCCAAATTCAACTCCTCCGTCTCATTCTCAACAGAAATCCATCCTTCTTGCCATGTTCTCTCTGCAGTCACACCATTCACTGCCAGTGTAACTTAGAAACCTTGAAGTTGTCCTTGACTTCTCACTTGCTTCCTGCTTCAGCAACTAACTCAATCTTACAGATGCATGGTTTATAAAATATTTTAGAAATGCACATCTTAGTAGGAACATGAAAGTAAGTAGGTCTCTCCATAGTGAAACTAAAAATCAAGAAGTGCCTGACAAATTACAGATATACACTTTTCAAATAAATTATTTGCTTTTACTTAATGCAGGGATATGTCTTAAACCAACTATTAACAGAAGCAAGACTTAGGACCCTTGTTTAACAGTGATGTACAAGGTAAGTAACTGAAATACAAAATTCTTATGGAGACAATACATCGCTATGATGTCATTCATCTTTTGGATGACACAGAATGGCAAAATGGTCTACAATATCAACCGCTTGGCATAATTAAGTGTCAGAATGTCACCTTACCTCTAATTCCAAGCATATTTTTAAGGACTGCAAAGCAGTGCTTGCTTTAGGGAATTCGCTAAGTCAAAATAATATGTCCATAAAACAGCTTAGCAACACACAAAGCTTGCAATGAAATCACGTTGGGTGAACAGCAAAGACTTCCTAAATTAATACACTAATAAGGAAAAGTTGAGCTCTGGGATCCTGCTTATAGCAAGTCCATGGAATTCTTGTGCATGTGTTGCAATTGGTGCTGGTCTTTTGAAAATAGTAATTCTGAAATGTGCTTTGTTTTGTTCCCAGTCTTTAAATTTTAACTTTAAATTTGGTAATATGTTGCCCAGTCCACAGTGATAAATATTAATTTTACGCTGTCCTCCAATCTTCTACGATCTCTAATTTTTTAGAATTTAAAATGTTTCTCCAAGGGATTTAGACTTCATACCTCTAGCAAGTACATTTTTTATTTTGTTTTCCTACTCATAGGAGTTATAAAATATTTATAATTTATCTCAGATGATAAGCAACATTACATTATTTCTTATTTTGAATAGCTAGACAACACAGAGTTTTAAGAATTCTTAGCAATGTAATATGGACATTTTAAACAAAATGTGAAAACCAGTTCAAGAAAACTACTTGATTTTCCAGCTACTTTCACATTTTGAAAGATCACTTGTTGGCACCGTTAAGATTCTAAAAGTTTTCTTTCATAGGACATATCATATCACATAACACACAGTTTTCCTGCATGTTAAGCCTTTTATTTACCCACAAAGATGTCAAAAAGGGGCCGATCTTTGTTTCGTTTAACAACAACTGACAATTCTGAAAGTATTTTGGATCTCCTTTCTTAGGTCCTTGACCAACTCAACTTCTGCCTTCGGCCCAAACGGAGTAACCGGAACTAGATTTACTCTCCCTCCTAAAAGTACTAAAAAGTAGTATAGATGGTACAAAACAATGGTTGTCAGATACTTGGCATCAGACAGCCCAGGACCAACCGTGGTCCCCGGAGGTGCCCTATGATGGCTCCAGCCCACTGCCTGGTGCAGAGCTAGGAAGGGCTGACACCAAGCCAGAAGGAACCGGGAGTCCTGGGAGGTCAGTGTGACTACAGCTCACAGGACCCTGGGGGCTCAGATGGTAAAGAATCCGCCTGCAATGCGGGAGACCTGGGTTCGATCCCTGGGTCAGGGAGATCCCCTGGAGACGGGAATGGCCACCCACTCCAGTACTCTTGCCTGGAGAATCCCACGGACAGAGGAGCCTGATGAGCTACCGTCTACGGGGTCACAGAGAGTTGGACTTGACTGAGCGACTAACACTTTCACTTTTCACTTTCCCAGGGCTGGAGAGGAGACATTTGCTGCGAGAAAAAGGAAGAGAGCTCTGGAGAGGGTCTTTCACAGAATACTGAAGGGTACACATGTGTAAGGAAACCGCCTGAGTCTGTGGAAAGACCCACTGAAAAGAAGCAGGGGAAACAGCCCCCCAGGTGTCATGGGGCTCGGACTAGGTCGTGTTCTCATCAGACAGAGTAGAAAACTCTGACTCAACGGGCACTGGGGAGAGGGATCAGATGGGTACTGGCTCAGGAACAGGGGAAAAATATCCACCCTAACTTGTCAAAGAGATTTAAAGAAACCCTTGGAAAGATGAATTGTGTGCAGGTAATTAAGCTGCTTTTCAAAACAATGCTCAAGAATATTTAGAAGCACACAAAAATATATGGTTCCAAACTTATAAAATTCATAGTGCCTACCATCCGATAAAAAAAAGTTTCCAAGCATTCAAATAATAGGAAAATAGGTCCAAGGGAAGAGAGAGGCACAGGGGGAGAGTCAGGCCCTGCTTAGCAGGCTCTTTCTCTCCGCTGCTGGCCTTGGTGCTGGAGAAAATCCTGGAGGGGATTTTCATAAGGCCCTGCCCCAGGGCCTGGTCTCCTAGGGGAAGACGGCGAGGGCTTTGCGTGAACACGGCAGGTCAGCCTTATGCGCATCCCCCATCAGTCCTTCCCAGTCTATACAAGGCTGGTTTATTAGGTGCGCAATATAAAAAAGTGTTTTAAGTTCCTCAAACAATCCTCTGTAACAAGTAGTAGTTTATGTAAAAACACATTAAGATTCAAGTTTGGTTTGTAGTTCAGCTAATTATTGCCGTTGGTTCCATTGCTTAGTTCAAAAGCCCCTGAGTAGAAATGTATGTTTCAAATTATCCTCATGAACACAAAGCATTATAGATACATTACTTTGGAAATTAACTGTGTTTTTATGAAAGCCTTAGGCTGATATCATATGAATAGCATTTATTTTCATATTTCTGTGGAATTTAAAAAATAAGTGCTTTTGTTCTCCCTATTATCTAGAGTAAAAACAAGTTCTAATTTAAACGTGACCTGATAAACTTTACCTTCTGTTTGGCTACCTAAAAATACTAATTTTGATCACCAAATGAGTTTCTCTGCATTAGCTGTGCTCTACTGAAAATGATAAAGTATTTTTATTTACTCTCATTTGACGGTGGCCAGCAGCTGGTTGCTGAGTTGGAGAAACTGTTCTCATGAGACTAAGATAAGACTTTCATGCTCTGAACCATTGAGCTGTTCCGTCGCACAGTCACTGCCCACATTTCATATCCATTCAGCAGTCTTGAGAATATTTGCCAAGGGTTGTAAAAGAGACGACGTAAGGGAATTTGGAAGTATTGATGCTTCTCAAGTAACTACACACGTACTGATTCTACCACTTATTCATCCATCCAAAGCTGTCAGGCTCCATGGTTACCTCTGCCTAGGGCAAGAGTCCGGGTAAGGAACCCTAAGAAGAAGGGAGGTGGGATGCAGGGGGTAAAATATAACGTCACCAGGGTGGGAGTGACACTGAGTCTGCCATTCTCTGGCTGCTGCTGCTGCTGCTAAGTCGCTTCAGTCGTGTCCGACTCTGTGCGACCCCATAGACGGCAGCCCACCAGGCTCCTGCGTCCCTGGGATTCTCCAGGCAAGAGCACTGGAGTGGGTTGCCATTTCCTTCTCCAATGCAGGAAAGTGAAAAGTGAAAGGGAAGTCACTCAGTCGTGTCCGACTCTTCGCAACCCCATGGACTGCAGCCCACCAAGCTCCTCTGTCCATGAGATTTTCCAGGCAAGAGTGCTGGAGTGGGGTGCCATTGCCTTCTCTGGCTGGTACAATATTAATACCAGATATCATAATACATTGATTTTCAATTTTTCTTAACAAGCCCATTGTTTCCTTTTTACAGATTGAAACGCTCATGCCTCAGGGAGTTAACCAACTCGCCCGAGATGATAAAGCGGGTGAGGTGAAGGCAGAGCTCCTGTCCTCCTCCCTTGGGGTCCCTTTTCCACCTTCCCTTTCTTCCTTCATTTCTTCTTTCCCTCCTCCCTCCCACCACCCACTTCTCCACTTAGCAAAGACTGCTGCTGCTACTGCTAAGTCATGTCGGTCGTGTCCGACTCTGTGCGACCCCATAGACGGCAGGCCACCAGGCTACTGCTGCTGCTGCTAAGTCACGTCAGTCGCTACTAGTGAACACCTAATGTGCACCAAGAGCTGTGCTTGTGAAGAGGGATGGTGAGATGGTAGAGTGAGGAGGGTGGTCAAGTCCAGCTTGGGGTCAGCAAATCTTATCCTGTTCTGGCCTTGCAGGGGGTCTCATCTCTTTAGAATGGGCAGACGTGCCCAGACTATTTTCATAAAATATGTATGTACTTATATCTTCTATGTGTATAGTTCATTGATTTATTATTATATAGCTACTTGTAGTACTTGTTAATTAGGTAAATATTAAATGTTTATAATCATCTTAAATGAATTTTAATGAGTCATGCACACCAGAATAATACAAATACATGAGAACATACATTTCTGTAAAAACCTAGTTCAGTAAAATTTAGCACAATGCCTTCATTCAATTAATATGGATTCATTCAAGGACAACAGTATGTTGGGGAAAGATTCATTGCAAATGAGCATCCTGAAGACCCTGTGGATGCCGTCTCCACCATGCCCATCACACACCTGAACCCTTTCTTTCCTCTCCTGCCATCACCATTGGTTATGACTTTTACCTAACTGTAGTATGGCTTCCCTGGTGGCAGTAGTAAATAATCTGCCTGCAATGCAGGAGATACGGGCTCGATTCCTGGATTGGGAAGATCCCCTGAAGAAGGAAATGGCAACCTACTCCAGTATCCTTGCCTGGGAAATCCCAGGGACAGAGAAGCCTGGCAGGCTACAAGAGGTCAACACGACTGAGCGACTAAAATCAACCAACCGTTGTATAACCCTTTAGCAGGGAACACCATGGGTTTCCCTACTCCTCAGTCTGGTCCATTTCAAACAGTGTGACAGGGGCATGGCTTGGAAGACTCGTGACTTTCAAAGCTTCTGTCTTTTTGTCTTTCCTGGGCTCTCACACAGCATCTTTATGAATGAATATCCAACTTTCTGTCTGTCACTTCAGGCCTCAGTTCCTCAGGGACTGCACACTATTTCTTTGTGCTTACTCCCCACAAATCACAGACGTGACATTTACACACACAAGCATCTTTGTTGTTCTGGAAACATACGGTACTTTTCTATCTCTGCATTAGTTCACGCTGTGCTCTTCCTCTAAAATACACCCCCTAAACTGCTATGTGTCTGACTGTTGCATTCTTTAAGGCTTATCTAGAAAGCTGTTTTCTAAATATCCAACTATTTCCTTCCTCACTCTTATCTGAACTTCTATGAGCTTGATCCTCTCTTCAGTCATAACGGTCCAGCTGCACATCCTACCTGCCTTCTGCCAGTATCCTTGGATCCTCTCATCTTTGTAATATCACTCTTATATGCCGAATTGCTACAATATTAATTATTAAATTTAATAATACCACCCATGAACTTGGTAAAATTATTCTTTTTGTGATACAAAAGGGGATGTAGAGAAATGAATTTTTATTTGGAGGAAAAATAGAATAACTTTATTACTAAGTAACTGGCTAAGCCAGCTTAGGACTGCATACTTTCACTAGCTAGCCAATGGATACTTTTTTTTTATTATGTTCCTCAAATCTTTCATAATTAATACATATGTATTATAGATTCTTTTGAAAGGTAGCAGTCATTTTATTCTATTCTTAAAAATGCTTCTCATAATCGTACCTATAGACATGCATTCCCTCTCTTGAATACAAGCACCCGCCTTCCCACCATGGTGTCATGACACTTTTCAGTTTCAAAATCATTGTGCCTGAAATACCAGAAAACAAAACTGTAGCCAGAGTGCAGTTCCCTGAATGCCCACAATTGCTCCAAAGAGCTATAGTCATGTCTCATTCTTAAAACGGATGATAACATACAATTTCAGAAGTGCTTTAAGTGTGTCTTTATAAATTGACTTGATATTCATTATTATAGTATAGATAATTATGAGTTAATTTGATATTCATATGGATATCACATACACTTCCAGAAGCATTATACTGTAATTTATTATTAGCTAATGGTCACTGAAAGTAAATGCTATCAAATTTTCCAACAGAACATATTTCTTAATGAATTTAATCCAGAAAGATTAATAAATAATACCTATGACAACTGGCTTCCTTCTACAATGAGGAGCAAATTGATTTCTAATTTTTGATCATTATTAATTTGGAATATCTGCTAGTCTAAAAAGTACTGTATTACAGAGTTTAACAAAATGACAAGGAAAAGTAATAGTTTGTGTGTCTGTGTTTAAAAGACTGATCATCGTATTAAATCACTTACATAACTAGTCAGCACAAAATTTGCACCTTGTCAATACATTTACCATTTAAAGAATGGCATATGGTCCTAAAGATTACAAGAATGATTACACAGACAGAGTGGAAGCCTACAAATAAAAATACATTCCATTTCTATGTATTTTCAGGATGTTTTGTTATCTCAAAAAAAATGGACAAGTTGGATGAAGCAGATGTTAATAATACAAGTTATCATGATTGTCTGTGAGTGAACAGAAAATCTGAGTTATGAAAGCTTTTCCTAAAAAGAAAACCCCAGGCATAGACAGTTTCACTGCTGAGTTTTATCAAACTCTGAATGAAAAATAATACCAAACTTACATGAATATTTTTAGAAAACAGAGAAGGAACAATCACTGCCCAACAAGTTTTAGGAGGCTAGTATAACATAATACCAAAATCTGGCGAAAAATGTTTCAGAGAGAGACAACTATAGATTTTCTCATAAGATAGTCACAAAAATTCTTAACAAACTAAGAAAACAATACTGTAATATATGAAGAGAGTAATACATTATGAATAAATTGGGTTCATTTCAAGAATGCAAGGTTGGTTTAACACCGGAAATCATTCAATGTATTTCAGCATATAAAATGCAAACAGAAGGAAATAAATAAGATTTAATATATAAGTACTTATATTCTAATTATATTAGCTTCAAAATATTGGAAAATAAAATTTTATCTTTTACTTAAATTAATGTAAAAATTACAAAATATGGAGGAATAACAAAACACATTCATGACTATGCACCAAAAATCAGAAAGCATTCCGGAGAAAATTCAAATAAGAACTAAATAACTGAAAATATACCATATTCATGGATTGGAACTGGCAACTGTCCCTAAGTTGATCTACAGATTCAGTGCAATCTCAAACAAACTTCCATCAGTCTTTAAATAAAAACTAGCAGATTATTTCTAAAATTCATAGAGAATACAAAGGACTTATGAAAGCAAAAATAATTAAAAACAAAACCTGGAGGAGTTAAAACGCTACCTGATTTTAAGACTTGCTACAAAGTTACAGTTTGAAATTGGCAAAAATAAAGACATACAGATCAGTGGGATAGAACAGAGAGTTAAGAAATAGACCCGTATACATATATAGTCAATTGATTTTTGATGAAGATGTCAAGGCAATTTGATGGGGAAAGGAGAATCTTTTTCAACAAATGATGCTGGGTATATTCATTGTCCATGTGGAAAAACAAAAACAAAAACATCAACTCATAACTTGTACTGTACACAAAAATTAACTACAAATTGATAACAGCACTAAATGTAAAACCTAAAAACATGAAACTTTTATAAAAATAAACAAAATGTAGATCTTGGGGTGGTCAAAATTTTATGAGATAGTATACAAAAAAACAAAGCATAGAAGAAAAATGATAAATCAGATTTCATCAAAATTAAACACATCTGTTCATCAAAATAAATCCCTTAAGAAAATGTGGAAAGTAAACCAGACTGAGATAAATTATCTGAAACACATGTATTACAAAAAGCATTACTAAATATGTAATATTTAGTAATATGTAATATTAAATATTACTAAAAATGAGTAATATTACTTAATATTTATTTTACTAATTTTTACTAAATATTTTACTAATATTTTTACTAAAATTTTTACTAAAAATTTACTAACATTTTTTACTAAATATTTTTACTAATATTTACTAAATTTTACAAAATTTTACTAATATTTACTAATTTACTAAATTTTACTAATATTTATTACTAAATATTACTAAAAATATTACTAAATATGTATATTTAGTAAGTAATATTTCTTTCTAAAATATATAAAGAATACTTCCAAGTGAATAATAACACAGTTAACCCAATAAAAATAGGCAAAATACTTGAGCAGACACTTCACAAAAGAAGCTACATAAGTACCTAAAGTACATGAAAAGATAATCTACTTATTTAGTCAAGAGGAAAATGCCAAATACCTTCAATGACTCAGACATTATAGTGATCATAGTGGACATGCTCATTTTCCGCTGCTCTCTGCTATGGGAAGCTGACCTGAAGGATGGACATCAACAGGCTTTATTTAATACTTTCTTGTCTCCAATACTGTTGGACTCCTGTGGGCTTTAGCACAAGAATGGCAGAAGAGTGGAAAGAAAAGACTGAATATTTATTCCTCTTGCTCCTCTAGGCTAGGCCTTCTACACTAAGCCTCTCAAGGCAACTTTTTCTACATCACCTTGAGGTCAAGTAAACTTCCCGTCTGTCAAGTCACCCTTTTTAGAACCTAGGAGTGTTCAAAACTCAGGTGCTACTAGCCCTAGGTTACTGAATTGTCACTTGATTTGCCCTCTCTTCACAACTTTGTAAATCTTTGCCAATAAGCCCTCCTTGCACTACCATGAATTAGAGTGGAGAGGAATTTGGTGGTGTGTGATAAGCTGAAGATGGGCATTTCCTATGACAGAGACTCTGTTCTGGTCTCATCCTTAGAAAACTGTCACACATACATGTCCCAGGTGAGATGTACAAATATAAAATATAAATTATATATATATATATACACACACACACCATATAGTCAATGAAGGACAGAAATGTTATGGACCTAACAGAAGCAGAGGATATTAAGAAGAGGTGGCAAGAATACATAGAAGAACTACACAAAAAAAGACCTTAACGACCCAGACAACCACGATGCTGTGATCACTCACCTAGAGCCAGACATCCTGGAGTGCAAAGACAAGTGCAGAAACAAGGTCTGTGTAGTCAGAGCTGTGGTTTTCCCATTAGTCATGTAAGGGTGTGAGACTTGGACCATAAAGAAGGTGGAGCACTGAAGAATTGATGCCTTCGAACTGTGGTATTGGAGAAGACTCTTGAGAGTCTCCTGGACTGCAAGGAGATCAAACTAGTCAATCCTAAAGGAAATAAATCTTGAGTATTCACTGGAAGGACTGATGCTGAAGCTGAGGCTCCAATGCTTTGGCCACCTGACCTGAAGAACTGACTCAATGGTAAAGACTCTGATGCTGGGAAAGATTGAAGGCAGGAGGAGAGGGGGACAACAGAGGATGAGATGGTTGGATGGCATCACTGACTTGATGGACATGAGTTTGGGCAAGCTCTGGGAGATGGTGAAGAGGCTGGCATGCTGCAGTCCATGGGATCACAAAGAGTTGGACAAGACTCAGCAACTGAACAACAACCATGTAATCATTTGCTTTTACCGCGTATATAGTGTGTGTACGTAAATATGTATATATATAGCATACACTTACATGATACATGGTATAAATATATATGTATTCTGGAAATATTCTAAATGCAGCAGCTATTTGGGTCATTTTATTTTTCCAAAGGATTAAAAAACATTGGAAAATGTACGACCAGTTAAGTAATTTCAATTAAATAACTCCAGAGCATTGGTCTAGAACATTTCATTTGTTTTTGGTAATAGGAGGTAGCAAATCTATAGTTTGAGTAAGAGTTATTTTTGGAAGAGAACAAAATCTCATGCACTTGTACTTTTAAAACACTTTAGGTGGAATCGTACATCTACCTGAGTGGTATAATTTGTCTACCTATAAACAATGAAACACACTTTATCGTGCTTGATCACATTATAATGCAGCTGTGCTTCATGCAAAGCAGAAATAAATGAATGTAAAATGAAGCTGTTTGCTTAAAATAACGTAGTTCTTGATTTCAATTGTCTAAGTTAATGAAAACAAGTTGATATGAGTGCAGATGTATGTCATGACTTGGAACATATATCAATTATCCTACTAAAAAAAAAAAGTCCAGTATTTTCCTAATCTTAATGTGACAGTTTTTGGTCAATCATCTTTTTACATGAAGTCTAACTTTATGAATTTGGGATTGTAAAGTGAGGTGTACATAATCCTTAGAATTACAATAGCCAGCTAGTGATGGCTGCCAACGGTTTGCCAGAAGGTGAGAAAATTTCTTTTGGTTTGATCTACTTGTCCTTGTTTCTGAGTAGGTCTCAGAACTCATCTGAAGAGAAAATTATGGGCAATGAACTGCTAATGCTTCCATCTAGTGCTTTGGAGACCCAATTATTTCTATTTAGGCAACCTGACAGACAGAAATGGAGAAACTAAACCCAGTTTAACTGCATCCTGAATAAAACTGCACTATTATGAACTAGATATACTTTCAATAGATCTTTTTCTTTAGGGGGAACAAATTGCTCTTATCTACACAAACAAACTGTGGAAAATTCTTCGAGAGATGGGAATACCAGACCACCTGACCTGTCTCCTGAGAAATCTGTATGCAGGTCAAGAAGCAACAGTTAGAACTGGACATGGAACAAACTGGTTCCAAATCGGGAAAGGAGTACATCAAGGCTGTATATTGTCACTCTGCTTATTTAACTTCTATGCAGAGTACATCATGAGAAACGCTGGGCTGGATGAAGCACAAGCTGGAATCAAGATTGCTGGGAGAGATATCAATAACCTCAGATATGCAGATGACACCACCCTTATGGCAGAAAGTGAAGAGGAACTAAAGAGACTCTTGATGAAAGTGAAAGAGGAGAGTGAAAAAGCTGTCTTAAAATTCAACATTCAGAAAACGAAGATCATGGCATCTGGTCCCATCACTTCATGGGAAATAGATGGGGAAACAGTGGAAACAGTGACATTACTTTTCCAACAAAGGTCCATCTAGTCAAAGCTATGGTTTTTCCAGTAGTCATGTATGGATGTGAGACTTGGACTATAAACAAAACTGAGCACCAAAGAATTGATGCTTTTGAACTGTGGCGTTGGAGAAGACTCTTGAGAGTCCCTTGGACTGTAAGGAGATCCAACCAGTCACTCCTAAAAGAAATCAGTCCTGAATATTCATTGGAAGGACTGATGCTGAAGCTGAAACTCCAATATTTTGGCCACCTGATGCAAAGAACTAACTCTTTGGAAAAGACACTGATGCTGGGAAAGACTGAAGGTGGGAGAAGGGGATGACAGAAGATGAGATGGTTGGATGGCATCACTGACTCTATGGACATGAGTTTGTGTAAGCTCTGGGAGTTGGTGATGGACAGGGAGCCCTGGCATGCTACAGTCCATGGGGTCGCAAAGAGTCGGACAAGACTGAGCAATTGAACTGAGCAGTAACAGCACGGCTTCCCAGGGGGCTCAGTGGTAAAGAATTCGCCTGCCAGTGTAGAAGACACAGGAGATACGGGTTCTACCCCTGCATCGAGAGGGAAATGACAACCCACTCTGGTATTCTTGCCTGGAAAATTCCATAGACAGAGGAGCCTGGTGGGCTATATAGCTCATAGGGTCGCAAAGAGTCCGACATAACTGAGCACACAGCACACAAATAGCACAAAGGTTGGATGCGATAGTTTTTTTTAATTCAGATGAAAAGATTGTCATTTATCCACCATCTATGTTCAATTACCCATAGGAATAAGCATCAGATATTTTCAAAGTAATGTGCTCAACTACAGCAATATCTAAAAGCTGTTTGGTTCAGGTCACATTCTTATGCAGAAAGCAATCATTAGTAGAAAATTTATCTAAGGCAAGAAAAATATTTCCTCGTACCATTTTCCAGTCAATAAAAACAAGTTGTGAAATCTTGGCACAGTTAAAACTGTGAGGGTTTAGAATCAGGCAATCCTTCTGCTGAATGTTAGCTCCCCATTTTAGGACCTGTGTGCCCTTGGGCAGGCTACTTAACTGCTCCAAATCTCAATCTACTCACCTCTGAAACAGGAATACTTATATTTATTGCAGGGTTAATGAAAATTAAAGAGGGGAGCACTTGGTATATGGAAACAATTATACTTCTCTTTTTACAGGAGAGCCCAGAGGCACGCAGGGTTGCTGCTGCTGCTGAGCTGCTTCAGTCGTGTCCGACTCTGTGCGACCCCACAGACGGCAGCCCACCAGGCCCCCCGTCCCTGGGATGCTCCAGGGTTAGGTGCTGTGACTATGGGTACACAACCTGCAAGCTTAGGAGCAGGACTTTGAACGCTGGTCTCCTAGCTCTGCAGCCTATACTCAACACATGCTGCCTCCCGAATGCTTTTCACCAGCTGTGTGCAGAGAGGACATAGGGAAGTGCGTTAGTGTCAAACTGGAATGAATCCACTCACTCATTTGTACACCCACTCACTCATTGATCAACCATTCACTCAGTGCTTACTATGTGGCAACCTCTGTACAAAATGCTGAGAGATAATTCATGGAGGATAATTCAGATAATGCACAGACCCTACTCCTAATAATTTCATTGTTTAGTGGGGGAGATATACCCATAAGTCACATAGTATAATACAGTATGATAAATGCTAATGACATTTGTATGCATGAAGTAGCACGGACATGTCGAAGAGTAGGGAGTGGGGTCTGAGAAGAGCAGGGAGTGGGGTCAAGGAAGGGAATTTGGAGAATGCAATGCTAAAGGGTGATTTTACATGCCATGTAAAGACAACAAGGTGGAAGGGCCTCAGCAGAAGATTTAACGAGGAAAATCCCTGTTATGAGAAAGAATCAGAAGACCAGGAGAGAAGTAATACATGAAAGAGTATGCTTGTTTGGAAGAATTATTGGAGTTCTGTGTCGCTGGCGTTGAGGAGAGTGACTCGAAATGAGAACAGTAAAGAAGCCCAAGGAAGAAGTTAAATCGAGAGGAACCCTGCGTACTGAAGACTTTCTGCTGTATCCTGGTGATCTTGAGAGCAAGAGTGTTATTTTCAGATCTTATTCTAGAAAGATCACTCAGGCAGTCTTAGATACAGTTGTCCCCTCCCGAAAGGGTAGAGACGCAGGAGAACAGTTTAACAATTTGTTGTGCACATCCATTGCCTCGGCCCATCCAAATCCTGCCCCCCCATCTTTAGGTAACAGTGCTCCCCCTTCCTATGGGGACCCAGTCCCCTATGTTTTAAGTCAGATTGATCCTACAGCCATGGGTTGCATGTCTATAGCCAAGGGATGGACACACAATTCAGGCTAATCAAAGTGCCCCCAATCTCCCTGTCCATACGACTGTGTCCTTGATGTTCATGTCACCAAAAGGTAGCTAACTGAAACTTATTCCAGCTCATTTCTGCCAATTACTAGGAAAGATAGTCTGCTGGGGTTGATGAGCCTACAGAATGTGGGTCTTCAACTGCTAGGATGTATCATCAGCCATGTGGCTAAGAGCCTCCTGAGAGACGGTGCCAGGATAGAATACTTTAGAACTCTTGGAACTGGTTGTCTCTGAAGCCAGTATGCCACTGGACTTCTCTATACGTGCCGATGCATTCCCTGTTTGTACTTGGGTTAAGTTGGGCTTCTTTAAGATACAACTTAACTGGTCCTGAACACTATTAGAATAATCCAGTTCGAGACTGCAGAAAAGTATGCCTTTGGAATCATAGATGTCTACTACTTAGAACCTATGTACACAAATTTGGACAACGTGACTAAACTTTGAGCTTCAGAATCACATATAAATGTAATATTATTGTTGCATATCCACTAGAAAAGATAGGCAATATGATTTGATCTAACTGGATGTGTGTTTATGTGTGTTTGTGATCAGTTGTGTCCAACTCCTTGTGACCCCCTGGACTATAGTCCATCTAACTCCACTATGGGATTTTCCAGGCAAGAATACTGGAGCAGGTTGCCATTTCCTACTCCAGGGGATCTTCCCAATCCAGTGATCAAGCCCACATCTCTTGTATCTCCCGCATTAGTCGGTGGATTCTTTACCACTGCGCCACCTAGTATTCTCCTTCCAACTATACGCCTTTGGCTTAGTTCCAGCATTTAAAAATCACAAGTCAGTGATAGCCAGTGGTAATATAAACAAATTGTGGTTTCAGTATATTTTGATCAGCACAAAAATCTCTTAAAATTTGCAGAAAATACCACTTAGAGTTTTTCTGTTTTGATATCCTATGACTTTTTACGTTGTCAAGACATATGAGATTTAAATCACTAAAATCAGGGAAAAAATACTTGAAGATGGTCCCTATTAATAAGTCTGATCCTTGAGACTTGGCTACATACATTCTGAAAGAAAAAGGGGACTTGGCTTACTATTCTACCAGAATGGACCAAAATGGACCACTGAAGATATCAGAACTTCTTTTTTTTAAATGTTTCATAACTTCAACAGTATGAGTCTAGTTCAAATGCAAGTACAATTTTTAGACATAATAAATATGAAATAATACACTTCCCCTCCCCAAAAGCAAGCCATACTTATTCTTCCAGTGGCTAAGTGGTAAAGAATCTACACCAACGCAGGAGACATGCGTTTGACCCCTGGCCTGGGAAGACCCCCTGGAAAAGGAAATGGCAACCCACTCCAGTATTCTTGCCTAGAAAACCTCATGGACAGAGGAGCCTGGCAGGGTACAGTCCATGGGGTTGCAAAAGAGCTGGACATGATTTAGCAACTAAACAACAACAACCTGTATAAAATGTGAATGGGTCTTTACGTTATTTGAGATTATGAATGAAAATAAGTTAACTCATTATTTTTCTTAACTTGTCATGTTGGATGAAATTCCAACAGACAAATCTTGCCTTTTGGGTCTTATTCTCTAAAGGAATAAATCTATAGAAAATATTTTTCTACACTTTTTCCTTCCTCTTTACCAGAACAATTTTCCAACGATGCTGAGTTGATTTTTGGACTACAAAAAATTATGAAGGTCCAACTGAAAGAAATAAAAATTATTTCATTTCAAATCTGCTTCACAAATGAGTTCAGATATACACTTAATACAGAAAATAGGTATATATTGATATTTTAAAATAATGCTGCTGAATATAAACCATTTCAAAACTATAGAATAGAAAGCAGAGGTGTTTAAAGGCTGCAAGATTCAAAGGGCACAATTTGCATAAACAAATGCATATTTTCCAAGACAAAATGTCTTGAATAAAGAAATCATATATGCAAATAGTTAAAATAAGAGCTCAAGGTATATGAACAAAGTGCTTTTCAATAATGAGACTTAGTTTTATTTGGGGAGGCTTTTACCTAAAGCTTCTGCTTAAGAAACATTTCATAGAATATTAACTTTCAATACCCTAAAAACCTTAGCTCCTCACATAAGTAAGAATGCCACATTTGAGCACAATATGTATTTCCCCACACTTACACCTTTACCTGAAACTCACTGGTTTTCAGATGTTGTTAATGCACTGGATTCTAGAACTGACTGTGTATTTCCCATACTATGAACATTTCTCTGATCC
Organism: Bison bison bison; assembly: GCF_000754665.1. Taxonomy (NCBI): domain Eukaryota; kingdom Metazoa; phylum Chordata; class Mammalia; order Artiodactyla; family Bovidae; genus Bison; species Bison bison. The sequence continues at coordinate 1,545,134 of NW_011494637.1, read as the reverse complement.
ACTACGTTTATGGTCTTTGTTTTCAGTGAAATTTGCTTTGAGATATAGAGATTCAAGCAAAAAATGGCAATGAATGTTGGGTCTGTTCTCCGGCAATGTTTCAATCCCCACAGAAATCCCAATCAGAGGGATTAGGACTTTCGATACCCTGATCTCCTTTCGAGAATTTGCTTATACTGATGTGTTGGCAAAAAGCATGGAAGAAGCGCTGGCATCACCCACACGTGCAGAAGGTCAAGAGGAGACTCCCAAACAAGCACGTTCACACCTCACCATTGGTACAAACACTAAATTTTCTCTTAACACAGCTGACAACTACATTTCCTAAATGTATTTAACTCTAATTACATGATTCTTTCAAATATACGTTGGCATTTTAAATTGCTGTAGAAGCATATTCACTACCGATTATTTGACTTATACTAAGAGAATTTCCCTCCTGTCACAGTCATTTCCAACATCCTAAAAATGCTCATCAAAAGCAGAGACAAAGCTATTACCTCCACAGAAAATTTTCTTTTGGAGGAAAGAGGAATTGACATAGAGAGCAGAATTATAAGCTGCTGGATGAGACCAACACTTACATATTCCCTATTTTGAGATATTTCTTTTGGATGAAGGAAGAGTTATAGAAAGTAATTCTATTTTAATTACTCTTTTGGAAAAAAATTATTAACATTCAAGTCTAATGTTCAATAAATGAAGATGATAGTAAAAAAAAAAAAAACACCTTAAAAACCTTGCTACAGCTGGGAATCAACTTTTCCTTTCCTTCTTTTTTTTCCTGTCAAAATCAAAACAAATTCTAACTATAATGGGCAAACCATACGAAACAGGAATGGCAAAGATGGCACCTGTGCCTCATTTTCTTCCGCCAGTCCTGGTGGCTGGGGAGACCACAGGTTCCAGGTTGCCAGACGGTTCTGGCTCCAGCCTGTTCTCCCTGCAAAACTGATAATCAATCTTCATTTCACTGTCCTTTGAGGGCAGTTTGGACGTTAAATATATGCCCTTCTTGTAGTAGACGCTGCAAACCCGTGTGGCTTCACATACAGTGCTTTAGGCAGCTACTGCCAATGAATCACAGCCCAACACCAATTGAAACTGGAATTAGGTGAACAGGCATTCAGATAAAATTGAGAGTGCAGTATGAAAAAAACGGAAATATCTGTCACGTCAAAGTGCTCTCCTCCTCTCTCCCTTTCCACTAAACTACCGAAGAAAGAGCAGAGCGCAAGACATCAGGTAGTTTTATTTTTGGTCTTGAGGATCTCTTGGCTTAAATTTTTTTAGTTTTGAGATTAAAGCACTGAATTAAATGAGCTATGGGATTTGTTTTAATGCCCACTCTGTGACTCTGTCCCTGGTATCTGATGAGCAAATTGAAAGGTTTCCTTTCTTTCATAACTGGTAAATTTGTTTAAGTGGCAGTAAACTAAAGTGCTGTCTCTGTTACTATTTTATTCTTTTAATTCTCTTCAGGAGGAATTCTCTCCGTCTTTGGGCACTGTCCACTCGGTTCACACAGATGCCAGCTAACACTGCAGACACTCCTCCTGAGCTCCAAACACTATTAAATCTCTCCTCTCAAATGTACCAAACCTCAAACTGAACGACTATGTTGGCTTCTTAAAATACGCCCTCCTTCCAGCACGCCTGGCTCACGTAAGGGTGTGACCATCTACCTTGTTCCTCAAATACTGGACTTGGCTTCTTGCAAGGGCCCTGAGAGGGTTTGGCTAATACTCAAGTCTCTCCCTCAAATGCAGACTTCCCCCCTCTCTCTGCCTCTGTCTCTGTGCCAGCCATCCTGGCTTTTCAATTCCTTGTGTAAGTCTTGGTCTGGCACCTTCACTCATGCTCTTTCCTCTTCCTTGAACCCTCTCTTCAGGTGTCATTACATATGTACTTCCTCTTCAGTTCAGTTCAGCCACTCAGTCATGTCTGACTCTTTGTGACCCCATGGACTGCAGCACGCCAGGCCTCCCTGTCCATCACCAGCTCCTGGAGCTTACTCAAACTCATGTCCATAGAGTTGGTGATGCCATCCAACCATCTTACCCTCTGTCGTCCCCTTCTCCTCCCACCTTCAATCTTTCCTAGCATCAGGGTCCTTTCAAATGAGTCAGCTCTTTGCATCAGGTGGCCAAAGTATTGCAGCTTCAGCTTCAACATCAGTCCTTCCAATGAACACTCAGGACTGATTTCCTTTAGGATGGACTGGTTGGATCTCCTTGCAGTCCAAGGGACTCTCAAGAGTCTTCTCCAATACCACAGTTCAAAAGCATCAATTCTTTAGCATGCAGCTTTCTTTATAGGCCAAGTCTCACATCCATACATAACCGCTGGAAAAACCATAGCCTTGACTAGACAGATCTTTGTTGGCAAAGTAATGTCTCTGCTTTTTAATATGCTAAGTTGGTCATAATTTTCCTCCCAAGGGGTAGGCATCTTTTAATTTCATGGCTGCAGTCACCATCTGCAGTGATTTTGGAGTCCAAAAAAATAAAGTCAGCCACTGTTTCCCCATCTATTTGCTATGAAGTGATGGGGCCGGATGCCATGATCTTCGTTTTCTTGAATGTTGAGCTTTAAGCCAACTTTTTCACTCTCCTCTTTCACTTTCATCAGAGGCTCTTTATTTCTTCGCTTTCTGCCATAAGCGTGGTGTTGTCTGCATATCTGAGGTTATTGATATTTCTCCCGGAAATCTTGATTCCAGCTCATGTACCTTCTCAAGGAAGTCCAGTTCCTTAACCCAAGACGTTCAGCTCCTCCTTCATTATTCGCTATTGCATCCTCCCCACCGTCTTTTATAAATACATTTCACTCGCCATCAATTGCTCCCTGTTGGTCTGTTTTATCAAACAGTCCAGACAGCTTTATCCCAAGGCCTAGCACAATGCCTAGCACGTCTACAGATGGAAAAATAGGCTTTAAAACTTTTGTGAACAAATGACGCAGTGAATTTCTGAGCATCATTTAACTCAACTCCAGCATGATCACTGTAAGGACTGAAGGGGTTTTCAAAGGTTTCCTTCACTTGTCAAGAGTCTTAGTTACTCAAACGAAGGAGAGACTTTCTGGGCACAGTTGGACTAATGGCCCAGCTGAATCCAGGCCTCAGGGGCCCTCGTCAGAACAGCCTCACTAATGATCAGCTCCTCTCGTCCCTGCTTCCGTCACCCCATGGCCTTCTTCTCCCTGGATCTTCAAGTAAAGCAGACTGCCCTCCACAAGGTGGGTGGGCCTCAGCCAATCAGTTGAAGGCCCTGAGACAGGAAACAGGTTTTCCAGAGAGGAAAGGATGGAATTCGGCCTCAAAACTATGACATAGAAGCCTTGTCTGAGCTTCCAGCCTGCCAGCCTGCCCTATAAATTTCAGACTCAAAATTACAGCATCTACTCTTACCTGAATATCCAAACTGCTAACTTGCCCTGCACATTTTGGATTTGCCAGCCCCCACAATCATTAGAGCCAGTTCCTTAAAATGAGTCTATTTCTATAAATCCTGTGGGTTCTACTTCTCTGGAGAATCTTGAGTGATGATGCCCTGGCTCACCCAGAGGCAGGTTGAATAAAACCTCTGGTTCACAAATCTCCCATAATGACATTAAAGAGAGTTGGGAAATTTCCCCAAATTAAGGGAATCAGGCAGAAAAAAACTAAAAGACATCTATGTATTCCTCAATGTCAAACACTTAGGTATTTTTAATTAGGTTATTAATATATCATTCTTTTTCCCCCAGGGGAAAAAAGATATATTCTCCAATATTCCTCATCCTCCACTTAAATTTCTTGCACACAACTGACACTTTATTACTTACACATTTGGGGGCAGGGGAAGAATCAGATTATAACAATATTACTACTTAGAACATGACAATAAACCATAGTGTTGGGGAAATTCATGTTAATCTGACACCAGTTTTAGTAAGATCTTGCCAAATTTTAGTTTTCCTTTAATAAAAAAGCAGAAATAATAAAGTATTTCAGCTTTTAGATGTTTAAATAACCAGACATAGTTTAATCTCAGAGCTTTACACTGATGGCTAAGAAGGATGAACACTGACATATATTATTATAGCAAAAATGTAGATGTTGTGAAAATGATCAAATGATAAATACATTCTATTCTCTCTTGGATTATGGCTGTTAAAATGTCTTTGGAATTGAATAGCAAAACCTCAAGGGCAACATTTGTAACAGGGTCAAACTGATACAAGGAAAGCTTTATTTTCCTCTTGGGAGATTCAGAAGAAAATAATTTGGTCAAATGTGAAACTCTAGGATTATTTTTGTCTAAAAAATTGATCTGAAAACTCAGGCAAAACCGAACTATGCTGTGCCTCTATTGTTAAGAATTATGCTATCTCCACCTAAAAATCTTGTATAAGTGGTGGAACTGACTTAGGCATTCTGTGTACATCTCCTTGTTTTGCTCTTCTTTTGATATATTTTCAGAATAGCAAGCCTTGGATGTTTTAATAAGATAGGATAATGGTTTATCAGTTCATTGGGCGTAACCACAAAATGATAAATTAGAACTAGACGTGGAAAAGCATGCAATTTCTTAAAAATAGAAAAGTATACAATTTGGAATCTGTTATGCACTGAGCATATGCTTAGAATTTCTACAGTCGTTCATAGAAAATAAACTACATTATTTCAGGACAATTGAAAGGTATACAATCAGCCACTTATTTTACGTAAAACATTGAAAGGTTTACAAACCACTCAAATTAATCTTTGGAACACCCAAATTGATTGTTTCATACTTACAGCTATTTTATTTGTAAGTGCGATACTATAAAGACACACAGAGCCTTACTACACATTTCCTGGACACGTGCAGATGAAACGCATAATACATTTTTTAAATGCTATGAAAGACTCTCCAAAAAATGGCAGAATAAATGCATACTACAATGGCAAAGGCTGAAGTAACTAGGTGTGCACTGCGCCAAGTCGTACAGCAGTGAGCTTCTTGTCAAAACGATACAATCAGTGTTTTTAAAGTGTTTTGGCATTTTTCTGTGCATGTACACATTGAAATACACATATCATACAATATTAATGAGATACATTTGCGTGTTCTTCTTTCACTCTCAGTAGGACCAATATACATATTAGATGTCTGGCTCTGAGTAATCACCATGGTAGGAACTCTTAGGATTTTGATTCAGAAATTGTGCAAAAGACTTTTGGACAGATTGCTTTCAGAGTCTTGACCTATTCTTTCAAATATCCGTAGTGAAAGCATACTTCACTCATCAGGGACGGATTCAAGGCAAAAGGTATTTGATTTGAAATCTTGGCTTCTTTCTCCCAAAGCCTCCTTCGTATCTGCACACGCTCTGCACCCTGCCCAATACTGCCACTCATTTTCAACAGTTAACACTGGCTGTGACAGCCACACAACTGGTCACACAGCACATCCTTAGGGACTTATTCAGGTTGTCTTACAGGGCTGGGTGCAGCAGAAGATACGCCTGGTGCTTGCTCACCCCAAAGGATAATAAATGTTGGAATTAAAGTTATTTACATTTAACATCTGATAAGATTTTTAAACCCACTTTATTTGGGTTTGGGAATTATGAACATGCCTACTAGATATCGGTCAAATAATGTATTTAGATATTAAATAATAACACAGGGATATTACCAAAATCCTATTTTCTTTTAATATTTTATCAAGACTTGGTGGATTTTAGTAATAATTACAAACATTTGAAACAAGACAAAATTTTATATCCTGATTCTTAGTCCAAATTACTTTAGATACCAATAATAATATTAATGATAATAAAAATAATGTTCCAGTGGTCATGCATGGATGTGAGAGTTGGACTATAAAGAAAGCTGAGTGCAGAAGAATTGATGTTTTTGAACTGTGGTGTTGGAGAAGACTCTTGAGAGTCCCTTGGACTGCAAGGAGATCCAACCAGTCCATCCTAGAGGAGATCAGTCCTAGGTGTTCACTGGTAGGACTGATGTTGAAGCTGAAACTCCAATACTTTGGCCACCTGATGCGAAGAGCTGACTCATTGGAAAAGACCCTAATGCTGGGAAAGATTGAGGACAGGAGGAGAAGGGGACAACAGAGGATGAGATGGCTGGATGGCATCACCGACTCTATGGACATGAGTTTGAGTAAACTCTGGGAGTTGGTGATGGACAGGGAGGCCTGGCGTGCTGCAGTTCATGGGGTCACAAAGAGTTGGACATGACTGAGCAACTGAAGTGAACTGAATATTTATTTTTAAGTTCTATATTTGCATGAGCTCATATAATCCTAACATCCTTGTGAGGTTGGTTCTATCATCACTATTTGCAGGTGAAGGACGAGAGAAAAAGAGACAAAGAAACTTCCCAAAGATCACACAACTGGTGAGAGGCAGAGCTGGGATTGGCACGCGGTCTAGTTCCGGAGCCTGTGCTCAGAAGGCAGCAGCTGCTTTTTGTTGAAGTTTCTGAAATGTTTATATATATATATATATATATATATATCTTCATAGGACTGCAGCACACCAGGCTTTCCTGTCCTTCACTACCTCTCAGAGTTTGCTCAAACTCATGTCCATTGATTTGATGATGGCATCTCATCCTCTGTTGCCCCCTTCTCCTCCTGCCCTCAATCTTTCCCAGCATGGGGGTCTTTTCCAATGAATCGGCTCTTTGCATCAGGTGGCCAAAGCACTGGAGCTTCAGCTTCGGTATCAGTCATTCCATTGAATATTCGGGCGTACTATAAGTCCTGGATGCAGAGCTCTCAGCCTGACCTTGGGACTCTGTTCAGGGCTTCTTCCACTAAGCAGGCTTCCCGCTAGAAAGTGGATTCCATTGAATGCCACTGACCCTTACGATCTGGGAGGACACCCACGCCGTGCTAAGAAAGGCAAGAGCAGGCAGGCCCTCTCCCCCAGCCACCTACACTCTGGTGGCCTTCTTCTCATCAGAAACCTCGTCTTAGCACAGGAAGAATTAACCCCCTTCCTACAGTACTCCCCAGTACCTCTCCTGGACAGGGGCGAGTGTGAACGCAGCGGTGGGTAGGGGAGTGTGAACCTCAGCACCAGGACCCACTCTGCCTTTGCGAGCTCCCTGCACGTCAGGGTGACAACTCGTCCGGATCGGCCTGGAACCCAAGTGCAGCACAGACGTCCCCTCAGCCTACCTCACGTAGAAGCACAGCCTCAAGGCCTCCAGAACCATCCCGCAGGCCATCTCCTTTCTGTGCCCTGAAGTTTATAGCCCCTGATGCTGTGCTACCACCAGGCTAGACGTCACACATACTCATTCCCAGAGCACTGACACTTGGCATGAAGTGAAGAAATTCACTGATGACAGGTCAGCAGAGTCAGTAAATGGGAGATCTGAAATGACCACAGACCTCAGCATCTCAGCATAACATTTCTGCGCTGGGGACCAGAAGCTATGGTCAAAGGAAACCGCACAGTCTGTATTTAATGGAACACAGGTTTGTAACCTTGGCATGAACAATAGCCTCCATTATATCTTCACATTTATTTCTTGATAAGCTTGTGGTGTCTGCCCCATGGAGGAGTGACTCTCTGGGTTAGCTGCCATCTCATTATCTAATGATAAGACCTCAAGTTCTGAAAAGGACGCAAAGTGAGCAGATGCACAGTGATCCTCGGTTCTGTGCAGCCTGAGGTTTATACAATTCGGGGGTGCTGTTTGAGAAACAGAATATAACAACATGAATATTATTTTATAAAGAGAAAATAGGGCTTCCCAGATGGTGCTAGTGGTAAAGAATCTGGTAAAGGAGACACAAGAGATGGGGGTTCAATCCTCAATCTCTGAGTTGGGAAGATCCCCTAGAGAGGAAGCATCACCCCACTTCAGCATTCTTGCCTGAAGAATTCCAAGGACAGAGGAGCCTGGTGGGCTACAGTCCATGAGGCCACAAAGAGTCGGACAAAGAGAAAATAGAAAGATGGTTCGATCTTTCATTTAGCTTCCTGGTTAACCTAAGTTTTTTCTTTTTTTTACTGATAGTTTGAAAAACTATCTTTCATCTTCACAACTAGTTATTGGTTATGACACATTTTTAGAATTGTCAAACTTGGGAAATCCGAAATTTCTCTCACAAGTGAACTATGTGATTTAAGCGTTCTTCAAGTTTTCTTGAACAGGAGCTAATCTTAAACATTCTGAATTCATGAAAATCATTAACTAGCTTGTTGTCAGTCCCTGTGGTAGTGGCTCGGAGAAGGAAATGGCAACCCACTCCAGTGTTCTTGCCTGGAGAATCCCAGGGACGGCGGAGCCTGGTGGGCTGCCGTCTATGGGGTCGCACAGAGTCGGACACAACTGAAGCGACTCAGCAGCAGCAGCAGCAGTGGTAGTGACTTATTGGCATAGATCTATGGGTTATCTTCACTGGTGTCACAACTTTATGTAAAAACAGCAGGAAATTCAAACCTTTTTCCTATGGGTTCATAGGAATCACTTCTCTTCATTATTGGGTTGTCAAAAAATCTGAGAGCTATTTAAAATTTATCTCTTTCTCCAAATGAATTATTGGTTTTGGTCTAACATATTTGCTATTTGGAAATCCCAGACTGCTTTGGGACAAGATAATCAGATATGCTAAGACACGGTTCAATACGTTGGAAGGCAGAAAACAGTCAACCTCACAAACAGTTACTTGCTCATGAAGCGTTCCTACAGGTCATTGACCTACAAAGGAAGAAATGGTAACAAATTTTGTTTTACATAATTTGCATGAGAATAACAAATCAATATATAGACACACTTATAATATGTCATATGTACTGCATTACAGATTTTATTTTCTTGGGCTCCAAAGTCGCTGTGGACAGTGACTGCAGCCATAAATTTAAAAGATGCTTGCTCCTTGGAAGGAAAGCTATGGCAAATCTAGACAGTGTATTGAAAGTAGAGACATCATTCTGCCAACAAAAGTCCAGATAGTCAAAGTTATGGCCTTTCCAGCAATCATGCATGGATGTGAGAGTTGGACCATAAAGAAGACTGGGCGCCAAAGAATTGATGTTTTCCAACTGTGGTGCTGGAGAAGACTATGGAAAGTCCCCTGGACAGCAAGGAGATCAAACCAGTCCATCTTAAAGGAAATCAACCCTGAATATTCATTCAAAAGACTGATGCTGAGGCTGAAGCTCCAATATTTTGGCCACCTGATGCAAAGAGCTGACTCACTGGAAAAGACCTTGATACTGGGAAAGATTAAAGGCAGGAGGAGAAGGGGACAATGCTTGGATGGCATCACTGACTTGATGGACATGAGTTTGATCAAACTCTGAGAGATAGTGAAGGACAGGGAAGCCTGGCGAGCTGCAGTCCATGGGGTCACAAAGCATCAAATATGACTAAATGAGCAACAAATGTACTGCATTATTGTGAGAACACAGTCCTCCCCTTGCAATCTTCTCACACATCCAGTACATCACAGAATCCTTACATACCCAGGAATTTACCAGCGTAAACTTGTGGTTCCACACACTCCTAATCTTGCTCCTCCTCTCATTCCTCAGGTGTTTCCTGCGTGGGTCTGCAGCCTGCAGCACAGGACACGCTCGACCCGAGATACACCCAGCGGACTTCCAGGTGATGCCCTTTCTTGTGCTGGCACAGTGAGAAGGAAGAGTGAACCACAAAAGGCGTCACACTGAACTCATGCTCAGCGTATCTCCGCATCGATTTCCTCTTAGCCAGATCCCAAGACTGCCAAGTGCCCCTCTAACTTCCACCGGACAGGGGAGATGTGAAGGAAGGAAGTCAGAGCAGAAGGAGGCAGCAGCATAACCAACTGCGGTTAAAATACCTACTTTCTCAAATTTTGTAAAGACAAATGGCCGTGTGAACGCCCTGCCTAGGCCTTCCCAGTGTTGAGGACAAGGGTCATGCCAGTGAGTGGACCTGTTATCTTCACAGCACAGCCATCTCTTCACAGACATGATCAAATCTACCAAAATCAATCAGGTGATATTACCTGGATAAACTCTCCCTGTGTTGATTACTGACAACATCATCCTATAAAAGAAGGAAAAGAATTGGCTAAAACATTCAACTGTCCTCACAGTAAAATATCAACACTACAATGAAATCATCGTTCTTGACTTTGGGCAAAGCAATGACAAATTCACTGAGGAGGCAATCAAAACACATTCCTGCTGTGTGAAGTAAACGTGCTTAAGGCTTATTGTGTCCTGTAAGTAATAATCAGAGAACTCCAAACAAGACTGCTAGGCGCATGGTATGCAGTCTGTGCATCTATGCTGATTTTTCTAAGGTTTCAGAAAGAACCAAGATTGTTATTCATATATAGAAAGTACTGCAGCCTTTATCTTTGGATTATACAAGTCTTAAGCCATCATATTTGGAAAGATTAAGCAAACTAATCCAAACACTGACTTGCTTAGTGCTAGGCATTGTTGTCAAGATTAGGCTAGGCAAAGAAAGTAAGTTTTCATAAGAGAGCTTTTAAATGTATAAAGAAGTAAGGAATAATCTGGTGCATGCATGCTAAGTCACTTCAGTCATGTCTGGTTCTTTTTGACTCTATGGACTGTAACCTGCCAGGCTTTTCTGTCCAAGGGATTCTCCAGGCAAGAATGCTGGAGTGGGCTGTCATGCCCTCCTCCAGGGGATCTTCCCGAACCCAGGGATCAAACCCATGTCTCTTATGTCTCCTGTATTGGCACGTGGGTTCTTTACCACCAGAGCCACCTGGGAAACCCCAAGTAAAAATCTTATCTGATGCTAATAAAGATTAAGATGTAAGATCATGCAGTTAATGCTCCTTCAATATTGGTAACTTTGACAATCACAGATCTCTATGGCCTTGAACTTTGGGTGAAAGATCAGAGACACAGAGGCATACTGTATAGTTGCAATATTTTCTTCTAATTAGCAGGAATTATCACTTGGAATAGAGTTGAAGTTACCTTGTATAATTCATGGAGGGTATACTTTATTTCCCTGGAGAAGGAAATGGCAACCCACTCCAGTATTCTTGCCTGGACAATCCCATGGACAGAGGAGCCTGGCAGGCTATAGTCCAAGGGGTCGCAGAGTCAGACATAACTGAGTGACTATCATTCATGCTTTATTTTGTTTGCTGGTATATATTGTTTAATTTTAATCTTCAACATGATGGAATGACATTTTTGATATCTTCTTGTCAATATTATTGTATTTGATATACCTAACAATGTGAGAGTTGGACTGTGAAGAAGGCTGAGCGCCGAAGAATTGATGCTTTTGAACTGTGGTGCTGGAGAAGACTCTTGAGAGTCCCCTGGACTGCAAGGAGATCCAACCAGTCCATTCTGAAGGAGATCAGCCCTGGGATTTCTTTGGAGGGAATGATGCTAAA
>NW_011494637.1:1520581-1533644 GCF_000754665.1 Bison bison bison | reverse complement strand
GTCCTGAATGTTCATTGGAAGGACTGATGCTGAAGCTGAAGCTCTAGTACTTTGGCCACCTCATGCGAAGAGTTGACTCATTGGAAAAGACTCTGATGCTGGGAGGGATTGGGGCAGGAGGAGAAGGGAACGACAGAGGATGAGATGGCTGGATGGCATCACTGACTCGATGGATGTGAGTCTGAGTGAACTCCGGGAGCTGGTGATAGACAGGGAGGCCTGGTGTGCTGGGATTCATGGGGTCGTGAAGAGTCAGACACGACTGAGCGACTGAACTGAACTGAACTGAATAAACACTTTCACTATGTTTAATAAATTCCTTTAAAAAAAATGTATGCCAACAAGAATCATAATAATTTCTATCCAAATTGTTAAATTTCTGATTCTGTTTCAATAAAAATGTTCTCTGTAAAAATACACTCTTTGCAAATCTGGCCTGATCTCTTCTATAAAGTTGGTTTCACATAGCAATGAACAGAAAAAAAAAAAATTCCAAATCAACAAAAGGAAACATTTAACTATAGAACACTTATCTGGTGACCTTACCATTAAGAAAAACCATGCAATACCATGCAGTCCACATCAACTTAGAACATCTAAGACTTGACAGACGATAAATATCAGTCTAATTTTCATGGGTGGACAGAGAGTCAGCTGGACCTGGCATGGGCCCAAATGGATCTCTTCCTCAAAAACCTTACTGACCTTTTAACAACTTAGAGATTGCAATCCCTTTTCTGAATTTTTGCATTAATAATTTTTGGTCCCATATAATTTTGTAACTAAATAATGATACAAAAATACTATTTTAAATTTTGTAGTCAATTTGGACTTCTTTTTTCAACCAAACTATAATGTCCTGGAGAGCAAGACATATGCTTTGTATTCATCTACATTTTCTATCTGCCTAGCTTAGAATAGAGTCTTATAATCAGGAAATACTTCTTGGAGTAAAGCCTATACTGTGCCATTCTGTGCAGTGCTGTTCCAGATCATGGGTCTGGGCTTGAGAAAGGCTATCATAGAAATAGCCTCATATTCATCCATTTTTATCAGTGATAGGAGGTTCAACCCACTAGGGTCCCAAACTGCTCCAAGTACAAAGTCTATCCACACAATCTCAGTAAAATCAGAAGGAAAGAGTACAACCACGGACCCTGCTTGGGTCTACCTGCCCTGCCGCGCTTTTGTGACTGCTGACAAAATCACTGGCTTCTGCTTGCGTGAGGTGTGACCGCAGAAGTGATCACGCAGACTTCACCTTGGCCCCTGACGAGGGTGTCTGAGGCAACTCTCTCATCGCACCTCTGGCCCAGTGAGTTGAAGATGACTTGCTCACCTTCCAGAGCCATACCACTGATTATTTCAGTTAAAGTCAGGGACATGTTACACACAGCACTTTCCTGCCTGGGTGGCTCCCAACCTGTGGATTACTTCCAACAGGGTGAGGGCAACCAAAGACAGCCTCGTTCCAGAAAGCCTTCCTAGTTGTCTGAGTGCTGTGAGCCCTATTGCTGGGTCCATCCTGTGGGGCTTGAGGAGTAGAACCCCCAGCCTGGGGCTATCTTCCTAATGATCTGGGTCGATGACAACCCCACAAGAGAAACCGGGTGATTGAATCAGAGTTGGATTTGCACTCACAGGGTCCTGAAGGGTGCGTCAACCACGTGGGCCTGAAGGTGCCATTTGGGTAAAGAAAGAATCGCCATGTCCAGGAACGACCAGGATGGGTTATCAGATTTTCAAAACAGGTCTATACATTTCTTTAACCCTTCATTCTGATCATTACCCAGGACGTGGACAGAAGACGACCTCTCTCTGGGGACAACGGCATTTGGTGACTGCAGTGTCTTACTAAAGTGTAAAAGCATGTGGACTGGGAGGAGATAAAAGAATACGGGGAGTCAGTTTTTGAAGACTCCCAATGCTTCCCTGGTGGCTCAGAGTAAAGCATCTGCCTACAATGAGGGAGATCCAGGTTTGATACCTGGGTCGGGAAGGTTCCCTGGAGGAGGAGATGGCAACCCACTCCAGTATTCTTGCCTGGAAAATCCTATGCACGGTGAAGCCTGGTGCAGACTACAGTCCATAGGGTCACACAGAGTCGGACACAACTGAGCACTTCACTTTCTTTTTCAATGCTTACCGATGCTTAACAATGCCTGTGGATTGCAGGCAGAGTGGAATGTCCAGCAGCCCACTCTTGAGTGGTTTTGCGATAAAAAGTATAAACTCTATCAGACCGCAAACATGAACTGAAAGTAGGGACAAGTATACTTCAAGGGCCCAGCAGTGTGGCTAAAGTGAGCTGACCAGAATGAAGCAGCGCGGTGACCTGAAAAGAACGCCAGCAGCGATGAAGTACCGCCCACCAAGAGCCTCAAGAGGAGGCCAAGGGTCCGATGCGATGGGTCTTCCAGGAGCAGGTGGGGGCAAGGCCCTGAGCAAAGTGCCCCTGAGACACAAACAGGACTCAGGTCTGGCAGGCAGTGGTAGCTCTGAGGCAGAACCAGAGTTCTTCACATTGTCATTTTGTGCCCCATCTGTGACGGTGAACGTACTGCCTCGCCCAGTGTGAAGACGGGTCCAGGCAGCCATGGTGGCCATCTGGGCAGTACAGGCTCCATCGGTAGCTCGAGTCCAGTCAATGTAGCCAGAGAACAGGGCCATACTCTGGGCACCTATACGAGGGACCCGGACGGTTTGATCAACGGTGTGATTTGTTTCCACGGTCTGCAATTCCCGCAAATGTAACCGCGTGTGGTTTTCAACAGTGGCAGACCAAGTAACGAGGCCACTGGCAACTGACAAAATAAGAGTCATGAAAACGATAACAAGGGTTATTAAGAGGAGCATTGACTAGAGCTGGCCTCGAGCTCTGCCTACGGAAAGGAGCATCCACGTGCGTTTTTTTGTTTCGGCCCAGTTGGAGCTGGCGTTGAGCAAGTGTGGCAGCCCAGTGAACAGCACTGGGTCTCCTCTTGGCCTGATCACCAGGGAAGCAGGCCCAGACAGAGGCGTTCAGGGGAACCTTGATAAACTGGAGGCCCTACCAAGCCACCAGCTTTGCTTCAGGTGGCAGAGTGGGAGATAAGTTTCCCCTCCTGGATAGCTGTCCATTTTTCACATAAACCCACGATGTCACTGGACTCAGGCTGGATGTGTTCCTGAAAATACTATTTCCATTTGACGAGCTAAGCTTGTTGGGCCCTTCTCACACCTCAGTCACTGAGTCCAAGCTGACCTATGCCAAAATGTGAGCATTAGTGCAGAGAATCACAAGACCTCTTTGGATCAGGCCACCCAGTTTTGGCAACAGCCCAGTTGTAAGCTAACAGCTGCTTTGCAAAAAGGTGTTGTTGTTGTTTTAAATAATTTATTTAATTGGAGGCTTATTATTTTACAATATTGTGGTGGTTTTTGCCATGCATTGACATGAATCAGCCATGGGTGTACATGTGTTCCCCATCCTGAAGCAAAAAGGTGTTTTGGGGCAGCTGAGCTGGAGAGGTGTACGGACAAAACTCCAAGGCGTGCTTCTAGGCAGAGGCTGCCACCACTTCCAGGCCCCAGTCTCTGAAACCATCAGTCACAGAGGCTTGGAGTTCAGGTGACAGGGCCTCCAGAGTAGAGCGGGAACTACAGATTGCTGAGTGGTTTCGACACAGCCTGTTGGTTTGGGTCCCACCCAACGATGCTGATTCATGAGTTATGTGACATAAAGTTCAGGGAGAATGCCCAAGTGAGACACATACTGTCCCTGTATCTAAAGAGTAATTAGGCCACAGGGCCTCCTTTTGGGCAGCGAGGACGAAGAGGCACAAGTCTTCCCTTATCTGAGTGACCTTGAGGAGAAGACGTGCAAGCACCAAGTGTAAGGAAAACCCTGAACGGGGCTGACTCGGGAGAGCACGATGCTGCTTCCTATCCTAACCCCAGAGATAGTTAGGTTAGGAAGGAACTTCAATGGTAGTAAATATAAGTATTAGAGCTTATCAACGTTGACGGTGAGGAGCCAGGAGAAAAGAAAGGAAAAGAAACGTTGGGCAGCTGGTGAGGATTTCACAGCTAGAACCCAGAAAGGATGAATTTTTTTTCTACTACATATCATCCTGTTTGAGACATAGATATTGATACAGATACAGATATGAAATAGGTATTAGAAGTAGATGCTGCTTATCACTTAAATATCTTCTGCTTTATTTATTTTTCCTGAGGACCAATGGAAGGAGGTAAGAATCCAAGGTAAAGGATAATCGTTTGAGTTTCAAACTAGACTGGATTTTGTATTCAATATAAATTACAATTTATGGCAATGATCTCTCAAAGAGACTATTTTAATCTCCTAATTTAAGTGGTCTGAACTCTAATGACCCATCATTTCTTCCGAAATTATCAGCTAGTTTTGAAGACATACTTAGACCTTTCTAATCAGTTTGTTATACTTTATTTCAGGTCATAAAAATCCTATGTCATCATTACATTGTCTCCCGATGCATTCTGCTTTTCTGCAACATGTACTAACCTTGAGTAGATTGTGTTAAAAGGTGTGCATAGTAAGTGAACTCTTGTAGTACTTTATGTGGTACCTCAAAACAAAGTCGCCTATAATATTCTGATATAATGAATACAAAGTATATGAGTGTGTATTCAAAAGTCTTAGAAGCAACAGAAACAGAAAATAACCAGGCTATAAAACTCAGTTAACAAATTTGGTAGATGCTGATATAAGTAGAAGTTACATATGATGATTTCCATAAAATGCTAAAGCCAGCTAAAGATTGTTATTCATATTCAAAATACAACTATGCGAGGAGAACGCCATGCCAGGCTGTATAATCACAGAAGACAGAATGCATCAGTTTACTCTGACTTTAAAAAATCACTAGAGAGTATTACTCTGACAAGGCTGATTTAGGCAGTAAACAATGACCTACTTATATCATTGTAGAAAAGATATCCAGGAGATCTAGGTTAACAAGCTACAAAGTACATTTTTATTGCTCAAAGCAGCAACTCAGAATAGTTTGAAGTAAAAGACTTCTATTTTTAAACTACTGCAACATTTAAAGCTGGGTTTTCAATTTGTCAACCCATATAAAAAACTGAATAAAATAGCCTGATTAGTGGCAAACAGAATTCAAGGAAAGATTTTTTTTAATGGATCAATGGTGTAGAAAATTTGGTATCATCTGAGCAGACTTAAAATAGAGTATATATTATGGAACAATACAGAGTTCCTCATTACTGCAACTACCTTGATGAATAACAGCTAAAAATAAACTTCAAAAGCCTGAGGGTCATAATGGCCTATCAAGTGTGATGAATACTTTATCTAGCCCAGTTTTCAGGTGAGATGAACACTTCATTTAATCCAGTTGACACTTTCACAGTGTCATTTTTATGTTGCCATTTTAACATGCTTTTGAAAGTTTATGCTTCTCTTATCACTGAAGCCCAAATTAGCCAATAAATGAGCTTCTAAGCTGATAGCTATGACTGTAATAATGATACCATAGAAGGATATTATTTTGAAATATATACCTATGCCCTCTTTTCAGATTCGGACCCTCTTCCCTACTGGTACAGCAGCTACACCTTGTTGCCTTAAGGAAGAAAATCAGAGACAAGTTACAGTAGAAAATTGCTTCCCACGTGGTGCTAGTGGTAAAGAATCTGCCTGCCAAGGCAGAAGACTTAAGAGATGCGGGTTGATCCCTGGGTGAGGAACATCCCCTGGAGGAGGGCATGGCACCCCACTCCAGTAATCTTGCCTGGAGAGTCCCCATAGACAGAAGAGCCTGGCAGGCTACAGTCAATATGGTGGCAAAGAGTCAGACATGACTGAAGCGACTTAGCATGCATGCATCGTAGAAAATTAGAGCAGAAGGTTTTATCTTAGATTCCAGGCCGTTAGTGTATCCAAAGCAGAAAGAAGCCAGCAGCACCCCTGAGCTCCACACAAACATGACCGATTAAGGAAATGCTCTTAGTCCCTCTCTGAGAGGAGAGGATCCCCCCTCCGGGCTGAGTTGGGGGAGCCCTGGGGAGACCTCAGAAAGGGACTCTGTACTCGGACCTTCTTTACTCCCCACACTCCTGCCAGCTGAGGTCGGGAGTGAGGTGACCCATGGCAAAGAGCAGAGGGGGACTGCAGCCTCTCTCCCGGGGAGAGCCCCAGGAGGGCACCAACCTCTGGGTTCCTCTGCGCACAGAGGAGCAGGCTTGGCAGCAGCTGGAGTAGAAACAGCCGTGCCTCACGTCCCGGTGATCAGCTCAGTCTCTGAAAATGGCCAAGCCCCAGAGCAGCCAGTGGACTCCATGGGTGGAAGAGGCACGCAGACCGTTTCCCGGAGCTCCAGCAGGATGCCTCGCACCTGCGCGGCAAGAGTCCGTGGACCCAAACCGGTGTGAGGGAGCCAGCCGCAGACCCAGGCCCAAGCCCCCGTCTCAGCCACTGCTCGCCCAGACGGCACCAGTGAAGACCAACTCCTGGTCCCACGCTGAGTGACGGCGTGTTCTGTCAGCCGGACTGAGGACCAAACCCCCATCCCACCTCCAGGAACTGGATTCTCTCCACCAAGACTGGTTAAACCGAACCCTAACGAACGAAGCAACTGTTCAAATATAATTGAGGTTGCACAACTATTTCATGGATAACGTGTATTCTTTTCCCCTCAGAAATTATTTAAATTACAAAAAATTAATACTATCTAGAGTTTATCGTTCTCATCCCTGCATGCTTATCTCCCGGAAGAAGCAAATGGAAGTGACTGATGATTGTAAGGGAGTAGACACTGACGTGGGCTTCCCTGGTAGCTCAGATGGTAAAGAATCTGTCTGCAATGCAGGGGACCCAAGTTAGATGCCTGGATCAGGAAGATCCCCTGGAGAAGGGAATGGCTATCCACTCCAGTACTCTTGCCTGGGAAATCCCATGGACACAGGAGCCTGGTGGGCTACAGTCCATGGGGTTGAAAAGAATCAGACACGACTGAGCGATCAACACACAGACACACTTAACCCTAGATGTGTGTTACGAAAATAAGTTTTCTCTCTGTGACATACCAATAGCTGAAACTTTACAAAGCAGCAAACACTTGAAAACTGTAAGAAAACTTAAGACAATTATTGAATTAAAATGAGCAGGAGAGTGGTGCGAAGTGTCTTCTGCTTATACTCCTCACATTCTTGCTGCCTCAAAAATGAGAGTTAGTTACACTTTGAGGAATTAAGGAACTAATCTCTGAACCTGCAGGAAAAGCTCTGCCATATGTTTGTTTTAAGTGACAGAGGGCTTTAGTGGGTTCACAGGATACAAAGGAACAAGGAAGGTCTTGGAAGAGCAACACCTCCTAATAAATGAAGACAGAAGACTGGCCTGGAGAAAAGATGTGGACGGTGAGGAGACAGAGGACACGGGAGAATCTTGGTCTTAGCCTGGCAAGGACTGGCCAGGGAGGCTGGAGGAGAACCAGGAGAAAGAGGGGCCATCAAGAAAGACAAGGAAAGAGAGTTTCAGGCAAGAGGTGTGCTCAAACGGTAAGACGACTGGGAAAAAAATCATTTCTCTTTGACAGTGTATAATCCCTGTACTGTGTAGTGTTTAGTGACCCAAATGTCAACAAGGGTTTGAAGACCAAAGTTTAACTCAGAAAATGATATGGCAATCGCAGCATCCTCAACAGACATGGTGACTCGGATAAGCTTCAGCCTCTACTCCACGCTTGAAGCTGAGCAAGATCCTCAACAAATGCTTCTTGTGACTCGAGAACAAGGGGAGTGTGGGACCACATGGCACAATTTCAACAAGTCTGCCTCAGCCAGGCTGAAGGGACGCTTAACATACAAGTCTCAGGCCCAGAATCTTTGAATTTTCACTGCTGAGACAAGCTAGACATTGGGAATTGGATGAAAACCACATGGATATGAACCATAGCACCCCTTCACATAACATGTGACTCTGTATGGGAGAGGAAGTGACTTATATTAACACTGTCCTTTTGTGTTTTAGGCTCATCCTGAACACTATTTCTAATTAAGTATGAAGCATTTATACTATGCACCACTGGTCGATAAGAATTATGAAGTACTTAGAAATCTGCTTGTTTGCTTTTTTTTTTCTAATCAGTTTCTGTTAGAAACAAATTTCAAATTCATAAAAAGTTGCAAAAATAAAAATATTAGAAATAACATCCATATACCTTTTACTGAGATTCATAAACTGTAAATATTTTATCCTGTTTGCTTTATAATTTTCAATCTACCTACTGATTGATCCATCCATCCATTACTTATCTTTGTATATGGTGTGTGTGTATATATATATATATATGTATATATTTAACATATATACACACACACTTTTAGAAAGTCTTTTTGTGCATTCTGAACTACCTGATGTGTACTCTTGCTGGATATAAAGATTACATGTACTAGGACTTCCCTGGTGGTCCACTGGTTAAGAACCTGCCTGCCAGTGCAGGGGACACGCGTTTGATTCCTGGTCTGGGAAGATTTCACGTGCCATGGGGCAACTGAGCCCGTGTGCACAACTGTTGGGCCTGCACTCTAGAGCCTGCGCTCTGCAACGAGAGAAGCCCGTGCACCACCAACAGAGAAAGCATGTGTGCAGCAGTGAAGCCCCAGTGCAGCCAGAAATAAAACAAACCATTTTCTTAAAAGATCAAAGGTACTAAATTTGCCTTGAGACTGTGAAATATTAAGGCACTGATAAGATCAAAGATACCATTTAAAAGAAAATACGAAATATAAAATCAAATTCTAAAACTAGTTAAATTATAAAAGCAATGTAAATGATCAGAAGACCCACAAACCCTGCCACATGAGAGGAATGAAAGGGGTAACGTGCCAACCAGTTTGTGTTGGCATCATCACAAACTGGTGGGCACGTTTGTGCCATCATCAGAAAACATGTCTTTATAATTACGTGAACTCATGCCCTAAACATTCTCACAAATTAATGGCCAGGTAAAGAGACGGCAGGCACCAATTATCTACGTCATGAAAGAAATGAAAAGAGAAAACATGTTTATTGGACATCTCATGTCTGTCAGCCAGGTTATATAACACCAGAAATATGGCTAATATCACAGCAGCAAATTATGTGAAGGTGTGCTTTTAAAATTTTAACAGGTAAATTAGTGATCAGCTAAAAGTCTGGTAGAATGAAACACAGGACTTTAACTCCTGTTTTAACTGTTTAAAAATTTGTTTCATTTAGTAAATAGTAAGTGAATGTCTATTTTCAGACTCTGTTCCAGGAGCTGAGGACCCAACGATGAGGGAAACTGAGATGACCCTGACTAGGAGGGTCACAGCTCAGATGGTTTGTCTCATAAAAATGCTTGGGATCCACCCCAGACTGCCTCGGAGTTGCTGGGGTTAAGAAAATAACAATTCAGGGTAGTGAGCCCTTATACGGGGCTCAACAAGTGCTATGGGAGCCGTGGCAGGTAGCTCAGAAAGGCTTCTTAGACAAGAGTCCTGTGAGCTCAAAACCCAAAGGAACACAGAAGAAATGACCTGAGCAAAGGCTGAACAACAATTTAGGATTAGAGCCATTAATACGACTTTTTTCACAAGCATTTACCTTTTGTGTGGGTGTTTGTGTGACTTAGACATGAAATCTAGATCTCATTTGAGCCCATGTGAAAATAGGTTCATTATGAGTACCAATCACTGAAGGCTTGCTCATTTTGGAGCCAGTTGTTAGGCAGACCCTGAAGCCAGGCTCTGAGGCAAAAATCCAGGTTTTAAGCTTTTGGTATAGCGTCAATAGGCACAATCCAAAGAATATAGTTTACACGCTGAAAGAGGTCAACATCGGTCCATACAGTGGCGTTTAGAATCCAGTGTTTTCAGCGTCAGCACCCTCATCAGCAGCTACCATCACAGGGACAATGTTATCTGTATCTGAATCATATCTAGAATAGCTGTATCTTCTTATAAATGCATTGGATTGTGTACGTACATGCTCCACCTGATATGATACCGTGGGCAAGCGCTGAGCACTGCATTCCTGTGTGTGCTCTCACACATCTCTGGTCTGACTGGCGTAAAACATGGACTAGCTTATACGATGCCCCATTAAGATTAAAGTGATTTGTAGTTTTAGGGTGCCTCGGAAGAAGAATTCGGACAGGTACAATTTATTTTTACTGCATATTTTTGCAATATGCATGAGGCATAACAATTTATAGAAATTTTAAGATGTTTTATTCTGAAAGGAACATAAATTTTCGTTTCATCTTCTTTAAAGCACCCTTGTTTAATGATCATGACTGACCTTACTGTGTACAACCTAGAGTTACCCGAAAGGTGCCAAGTGTTGTATTTTGCCACTCTCTGCACAAGCACCCAGAGCCTTTGGCTGCGTGTCACCCTCTGCCACAGGCATTCAAAACACCACAAGGCGCTCATTCTTCTGCAGCAGGTTAAGGGAGAGACTTCCTCCTTTGTTAGTCCTTTGTTTTTTCTATAATAGACACACACACTGGTGTTTCAATCTATCTAATAAAGGTCCTCTTCTCAGGTGGCACTGATAAAGAATCCACCTGCCGATACCGGAGATGCAAGAGTCGCAGGCTTGATCCCTGGTCTGGGTGGGAGGCTCCCCTGGAGAAGCCAATGGCAACCCTTAGATTTAAAGCTGTATCTGTCTCATCTCAGTCATGGCCCCGTCTGCATTGACCAGCCCAGGGCCTGGCACACAGCAGATGCTCAGTAAGTATTTGTCAAATGAATGCACAAAAGAACGAGCTCTCTCATGTACCCTAACCACGGATTAAAACCTTTACTGGATTAACTTCTTATGTCCTTTATTGAATTCACCTAAAATATGTATATTACGTAAGTACTGGTTGATCCAAAGGAACAGAACTGATGAACTTCAGCATCACGTGTGCATTACCACCAAGGATTCTGAATGAAAAATCGGGATGCCGAGACAGAGGCTCAAATCCCAGGTCAACCAGGACCAGATTCACGCAGTGGCAATGTCCCTTTTGCCCAACATAGATACAATGTAAAGCCTTGAGCTTCTGAGTACAAAGAGGGGTTACATGCATAGCTAAATGCATAGTTTCATTGTGTTATCTTGTGAGTTATTTTCTCCCTTCACTAAAGGACTATTTCTATAGAAGACTTGAGACTCTTAATGTTAAAAACAGGCTATGTCTCTTCTGGCACAACTGGCGATAAAGAATTTATTTTATAAAATGTATTTTACATGAAGTTTGATATTATTCTTTTGTGAACTGATAGAGAATCACGATCAGGGTTTTAATTTATGAAGAACATTGTGCAAACTGCAAGATTTTTTTTTTTTTTAGGTAAAGAAGGCATGTAGGCTTTGGTGGAACAGTCTGAAGTTCCTTCATGTGCAATTACACATCACAGGAAACATAATATTCAGTAAATAAAAATTCAAGTAGGTGTTAAAATTTTAATATTAAATTAAAAAAGCCAGCCTATAATAGCAATATTTCTGGAACACAAAGAAGAGCAAGACATCTTTAATTAAACTTGTCACGGTAATCATTCATTCCACTCAGATTTAGAATGACGTGGGGCTTATATATATATATATATCTTAACTTGCTATGAATCACAGTAAACTACAAGCTAAAAATGATACACTATATGAAGTTGGAGGATTCATTTTTAATTTGCCCTATATGCACTGGTTCTCTCTCCGACTTCAAAGGTCCAGAAAACCTCCTACTTTTTCTAATAGTATTCATGAAATATCTTAATGTATAATATGACTCTCTAATCCCTAATTCCTGTTTCTAACACAGATATTGATATACCTATATATACAGATATAGCTAAAAGATTTCTAACACAGATAGATATTGACATTATACTTTTCCCCTTAAAAATCACCAAGAAAAGTATTTTTAAAAGTATCAAACACTCTACAAAAGTAAAATATTTAACTCTTATTCATTAAAATACTTTTTGTTACTACTGTATTCAAAAAATAACTAATCATTAAGATAGTTACATTGGTATAATTTTACTTAGAGATGAAACATTAACAATTAAGTCCATCATAATAATTTTCTTCTCGTTATTCACATATATGACTTATTTTTTTAATTAAAACTTTTTTTAAACAATCTATCACTCTGATTTGTATTTGTTTTTCTTTTTCTGATCATGCTGCATGGCTTGTAGGATATCTCAGTTCCCTGACCAGGGACTGAGCCTGGGCCAAGACAATGAAAGCCCAAAATCCTAACCACCAGGCCACCAGGGAAGTCCTACATATTATTATTACAATGTAATATCTCTTGTTTCAATGTTATAATATTAAGTATCAATTTTACTGTAAAGATATGAATTGTGACATCGCATCTCATCCACACTAATAGGTACAAACATCCAAAATTATATTTATCATTTCTCTAATATAAAAGTGCCTCAGAATTCTAATCCACACATTTTATGCTTTCTGTTCATACTAGTTATAACTCACAATTACATTCTAAATTTAGAACTTAAATAGTTAAATAAACCTACCTCCCACCTTAGGTAAAGTTCTAAAAATAATATTATAAGAAATGATTTAAAGCACTCAAGTTAGTTACCATGGTGACTGTTGCTATCTAATAATTTGGGGGTAGGAAATTGTTCATCATTATCTTTCCTTCTATAAATAAAAAGAGCAACAATCTTGATCTTTTTAAATAAAAGCAGAAAGACCTTCTAATATTTTATTTCTGTGCTAGACAAGAAGGGGAAAGGCCGTTTCTGGAGCAAAGGACATTCTACAACAGGCTACTGAAACATTTCTATAAGTATATTTGCTCTACATTTGGTCCTAATCAGTCCACGTCTGACTGTGGACTCCCGAATATTAAAGTGATTCAATGTGAACGACAAAGGAAAAGTTCCTAAGACTCCAGCCACTGTGTTGACTCAGGATGCGCCTGCCTGCTGGAAGTGGCTGGCCCCATGCTCTCCTCTGCACTGCTGCTGCTGCTGCTGCTGCTAAGTCGCTTCAGTCGTGTCCGACTCTGTGCGACCCCATAGA